>NC_045481.1:26317933-26327933 GCF_009650955.1 Corvus moneduloides
CTTGCTTTGAATGTGTAATCTATGTCCATGTTACTCACTTTTTTCTGTGCAATACTGCTCTGTACATTTGATTCCTGAGTAGATAATGAAGGTAATGACCAAATGAACTTAACACAAAAGTGCGACACATACTTTGCTAGTGTACTGTGAAACTGGAATGCAAATTAAAATATAACTTATGTTAATATTTTCAGAAAAATGCATCCCATTAGGCTAGAAGTTGCTCATTTTAAGTTGAAGTTGATATTTTTCTGATATGCATTCTGATTTTATTCTAAGTGAGTCCTAGTAAATGGCAGAAAATTATAACTCTAGCAGAAACCTGAAAACATTGTTCATTCCACTTTAAAATTTTATTAGCAGCAGGTGCATTAGAAACATATCCTAATGAATAACTTTTAAATGGGACAGAACTTCAACTGGATTGACAACTGTCTGATTGTTTATGTTTTTTAAATATGCTTATCAAAATCACGTAGGATTGATGGGTGTTTTTAGGTGAAGTTATGTTTTAGCAAGAGACTTAATTTAGGACTAAGGTTAAGGCTGAGGATAAATGAGTGCATTAGATAATTAAAGAACATTTGTCTTGTTGGACACTTTAGTAATTTGTTTATGACGCTTTCAAAACAAGCTGTAAAAGAAAAACTAAAAGCTCTGGTTTTAGCCAGCCTCTCTCAAATGCAAGCCCTGAACTAAAATCAGTTGTTTTTATGCAGAATTAAAAAATGTATTAACTTATTACAACTGTGGGTACAGGATACATGGTTTAAGCACGTTTGATGAAAATATTTAAGATACTATTTTCTACCTTTTTCCTGCTTTTTTTTTCCTCCTGGTTGAAATCTCTGACAATATTTATTCTCAGTTGAAGAGGGAAGGAGTTGCAGAGCAGAGGAATGAGATTTCTCACCTCTTTGCAAAAAATCTTATTAAAGATTATTTTACCTTGCTTTTACAAATTTTTATTTTGTCTTCTTTAAAAGTGCTAGAATTATTTCAATGCTCTTTCTAGGAGATAAAATGTTATTATAAGAAATGGATGCCTCAGGAGAAATACAGTAGGAAACCTGAAACTAAAGCCTTTGATCTTTTCTGCGTAGGTCACTGATTAAAATTTGATTTAGGTAAGCAGTTAATTAGTATTATCATTTGGTGGCTTATTTGGACTGGACTGGGGAGCAACACTTCCCATGCCAAAAAAGTCAATGAAAATGGACTCTAATTGGCACTACTGCATATATTCACTGGAAAACACCTGGAGCTTGGGCAGGGCCTGGACTGTGAACTGTTTTCCCACCCCTGTAGAAAGTCATTGGAGAGGAAGGCTGGAGAACCGCAAAGCAACAGCATGGGAAAGACTACACTGCTGATGCCCATGCTGTACGTGTTCTGTGGATAAACAAACAGTTTCATTCCCCAGGGCAGTCTCCATCTGGCACCTATCATCAGAAGGAAATTCACTCAAAAAAAAGAAAAAAGGAAGCTCTGTTATGATGATAGCACAACTACATCTTTTCATTCAACGTTCTACAAAACCTTTAAGGGTAACGTGCTTTGATAAGATACAGTTAATGAAATAATTAATCCTAATCACCTACGCTGAACTAGATTAGTAGTGTTTCAGTCCTGCCACATTATCACCCAATAAATATCCAGTCCTGGAAGGGACTAGCTAGTGTGAGGCTCTTCAGGAGCATTCCCACAGACAGTTTATGGGTTTGTGCAATAGCCTGACTATGAAAAGCCTTATCTTTGTGACCTGGCATAGATGAGGATCACCGTCACCATTGCAGGTGGCACTGTTGAGCCCCTGGGCTGTCCCCTCACTGTGCTGGGCACTGTGCAGGCACAGAATACACGGCTCTCTGGTAGCTGACCTGCTGCTGCTGGAGGGGTGGCCAATCCAGACTTGAAACATCAGGATTCAGTGGCACAGAGCATTCAGGGAACAAACAAGGGAATTGATTTTTTAGCTGCCCTGCAGCTAGTTGAGCAATTTACCCTGGTGAAAAATGTAAAATGTAATAAAATCAGAGAGACAGCATATCCACTTTACTGGTGATAAACAAATAGAGATGATAAAGTTAGATGACTTATTCATAGTGGTCATATCCTATTCATAACTGAAAACCAAGGAGTATCTGAGACAAACTGCCTGGGAAAAGCTTCAAGAACTGGAAGCAACAAGCCTTTCACACAGAAGCAATATTTTCAGGCTTTTCCCAGTGTGACCATGAGTAAAATTGTTCACTGGAGGCAGACATTCCTTTTGGCCAGTGCTGCCTTTTGTGAATCTCTGCCCCCCACAGAGCTGAATCGATACCAAGTAATATCATCCTTTGTATCTCTGCTGTTTTGTGTATATAAAGAAGATAGAATTGTGTAATTTTGACAAGAACAAGGTTTTAGTCTGTAGTATGATGAATTAAACATAACTGACTTACAACAAGCCAAGAGCTTTAAGCAGTCAAGACTGATCTGCTCGAAATCTCAGATTATTAAGAATCGGTACTGTTCTACTCTATCCTGAAAAGAAACAGCCTATCCAATTCCAATTAGAAGTATAATATTTGAAAAACAAGTTAATATCAACATAGATTTGGTAAATAAAGACTGTAGTGCCATTTTATGTTAGAGAGGAACACAAAAATCTTAAGATTATTTTTTAAAATATAACAATTTCTCGGTTTATAACTAAATTTAAAATGGGAAATAAACACAACTTGTAGATCATAAAATAAATGCTAAAATAATAAAAAAAATTAAACGATTCTGTGATCTACATTTTACTTAGAGTGGGTATCAACAAATCTGTCAAATGAAAAAAAGAATTCCCTACAGTTAGATATAATGAGTATGGTTAATGGTAATTACTTTGGAAAGATACACAATGTCATAGAGCAGTATTTAGAAGGAAGAAATAGGAGGTTGGAAAGACAAGATGAGTGGTGGGGGCAAGACTAAATGAGATGAATTTTTAATGACAGGATGGAGGACAGAACCAATGGAATTTAAGGCTCCATAGGCGAATATGGTGACAGAGTAAAATTATTCTTGTATTTGGGAAAATGCGGCATTCACGTGAAACTAAGAGACAAAACTGAAAGAGCTGAGAGAAGAGCACAAAATAAGAACTATGAAAGATTTCAGAACAAAGCACTTGTTGGATGAAACGAACATTATTGTGGTGTGCAAAAATGAATGGAATATACCCTAAACGAACATGTAGACTGAATATCACAAGTAACTGTGAGAAGATGGAAACACAATTACTCCGATTTTTCCAAACTCAGCTGTATGACCAAGAACAATCCCACTTAAGACTAGGGATATTCAGGAAGACAAGTTAGCCTTATTCCTCACAACCCTTCAGCTGACATAGGAACACACTCCACTGGAACTGACACAGACACATGATCAATGAAACAAAAATCTTGACCTCAGAGTCCAAATCAGATAGATCTGAAGAAAGGAGTTGGGGAAATCAATACAGGCAAGTAGACACTCTCCAGCCTACTTTGCCTATGTGTTTCTTTTTATTGAGGGAGGGAAGGAGTACAGTAGAAGGTCCATGCAGTCTCCAATCATGCTGCCATATTTTTAGTTTCTTCTTGCCTGTTCCCAAAGAGCTTACAAACCACACTAACTACTGGTCTGTCCAGAGTGCAACAGAGATTCGACTGGTTGGTCTTCCTGTAGTTATGGAAGAGGTAATAGAATCTCTGCTTGAAAAGAAAGCAAAGGTAGATTATTCTCTTGTTTATACTGATTTAGAATTTCATAGTACACTTGCCTAATTTTTTGATACACTTGCAATAGGTGATTTCACTTATCATGTACGCCTTATATGTACATAAATATTTACATATATATATACATGCTTATACACATGCGCTGTATTTAGGCATGTTCAGGTGTTTATATTTCTGTCTAGCAGACCTACTCTATGGCCTAGTTTTGACAGAGACGTATTTCATTTTCAATCCAGCAGATAACAGTTCCAAGTTATTTGCAGGATTTTTCTCTATTTATTTTGTATAAACAGGGAAATTAACTATATGATTACTTGACATACATTAAACACAAATTCTACTTTTGACTTCCATTTATTAATTGTGACTAAAGACAACAGAGATTCCCCTTGTGTAGAATGCCATGACATTGCAAAATTTGGTAGAAAGAGGAAAAGACGCACTTATTTTAAGAACCCATTTCTATTTTAGAAAAAAACATTACAAGTTAATCCTGAAGGATTACCTATGGCAGAGGAACATAGAAGAATATAAACCTAGAGACAACTATAGCTCTGTGGTAAACAGAGGATGCTGAGCCATGCTTATTATAATTAGGAAAAATCTATCCTCTTGCAATCGCAGTTACACAAATCCCAGGTTAACAGAAGAAGAAATGACAATGTTCTTAGGAAGAGTCAAATCCAGACATCTCAACTTCACCAGTATATGATTACAGAAAAACAAAAAATCCCTACAGCTGAAGATTTGTATTAATATTGTTGTCATCACTATTGTACCTTTTAAAGCTAACTTGTGGCTGAATAGAAAGCAAGCTTTCACATTAGCATGCATACAGGTCACTCTGATATTATTCTATAACATAATGATTCCAGAAATCTCTCAAAGATTAATGATGATCACATAATTCCAGAAAGTCAGCACTATATATGTAGAAACATATTGGTAATAAAAACCAGTCACTGTTGTGCCTTTCCCCAGTTGGGGATCTCTCACTTTTCTTTGATTTCTAAAGGCTTCAGATCAATAACTGGAGTGACATTATTAACAGCTCCCTCAACACCTTGGCCAGCACTAATATTAAATCCATTATACCTTCTGTTTGACATTTGCAGTACAGCAGAAAATGCTGTAGATACAGTCAAGCTGCCTTGGGAATGGGGTTGGATGCAGGGTTAGTGAGACGGCTTCCCTTGCCTGACTTTAAATTCATCTCATTGATAGAAAACTTCAGCTATTCAGAAAACTACACTAGGCAGTAAATAATTCACCTGTCAAAGCAGGTAAAAAAAAAAAATCACGTTCACGCTGCTTTTGAAATACATTACCAAAGGGTCTTCAAAAAATATTTGACATTCCTTATTGTCATCACATTTACAGAATTTAATAGGTATCACAACACACATCACAGTGTTTCCAAATGAATGCTTTACTAGTGAATGATGTTAGAAACACAGACAATTGTTTGTAGTTTTAACTTTCACAGTAAGTTTTTTTAAGGCATTTATTGTGTATTGTAGGCACCATGCAATAATACAGTTCAATCAACCTGAGCAAAATTGTCAGAAAAATTAACTGGCAATTCTCAGGGTATTTACACTGGCATACCTTATACCTGTATTTAATCCCTCAGCATGCCCACTCACTGTGGCATTCCCTAGACTCTAGCTCTGGTGTTCTGGCTGAGCTTCATTCAGGACAAAACACGAGATGGGAAGCTATGTCTAGGATATCCTTAAGTTCCTCTTTGTAAGTACTTCAGGGCAGCTTAGAGTAGATCACAGAACAGTGATGTTTTAACATGACTCCCCTCTTGGCTGTACCTCTAACACCAGGAATTGTGAACCTGAGCTGATCAGGGATGGCTGTTCTCGGAGTCTGGAAATCAGTCAGAAAGAAACTGAAAATTCTACTATTGGACTATCTTTGCTGGTGCACAAGACTGGATAGAAATATATGTAGTGGCTCTGTGCTCAGGTTCATCCTGGCACTATAATTCCATAGCCTGTTTGCACTTGCTGTAAATGGCTCTCTTAACTACACTTCCAGTATATGTCCAACTAAAGGCTGTAGGGAGGAGGAAATGCTAAGCAAATGAAAACACAAATGAAAGAAGCAGAAGATGGTGGCACTAGGTAGGGAGAAGGGCAGCTCATCAAAATATTCTTTGACCTCATGGAAGATTCTGACACAGAGTTTAGGAAAGAATCTTGCTCAATAGAAGAAAATAAGACAAGATCAACAGGTTATATGTAGGATATTCTTAAGTACTGTGACTTCACAAGAAATGAAGCTCTTGTGACAGCACTTGAAACCTTGCTGTCATGGGAGGCAGCCATCCCTGTGATGGAACTAAAGCTATCACAGAGCAAGGCTACAGCTTCATTTCCCTTTGGCATACTACGGGCTTGCCTTCCCTGTTGCTTTTACAGATGGGGGACTCTGACACAAAAAGCTCTGAAGATTCCTGCTGAGATGATTTCAAAGGTGCCTGCTTGCTACATCTCTGCTATCTTTCTGCCTAAGGTTGCCAAGCATGGTGTGTCTGCTTCTCAACAGCTGCTATTCACAGTTCAGGTTAACTACTAGTGAAACCACCACTGATTTTGGCTTATATTAATATCCTGGCTGTGAATGTTACAGCTGACAAGTGACAGTGCCCATGCTCTTCTGTCCCTTCTAGTGGCATTAATCTGTGGCAGAGGTCATAGTGTTTAAGCAGGGCAGTAACCTCCTAGATGCCTTTAACAAACTCCAGAATCATAATCCTGATAAACCATTCTTGTTTGAATGTGTGATCAAGGAAAAAAAG
Organism: Corvus moneduloides; assembly: GCF_009650955.1. Taxonomy (NCBI): domain Eukaryota; kingdom Metazoa; phylum Chordata; class Aves; order Passeriformes; family Corvidae; genus Corvus; species Corvus moneduloides. The sequence continues at coordinate 26,324,501 of NC_045481.1, forward strand.
TAAAACAAAAATTGAGGTGGATGTCTCCAAGGCTCTGGGCCCTATCCCGCTCTTTTGGTTTTTATTACAAGCACCTAGAATAAACCCTTTCCCTGTTAAAAGGACTGTTACAACATACAGAGGAGTGCCTTTTATAGACACGGACAACTCTGAGCAATATTAGCTGTCTCCAGCTGATTCTTCTGGATATTTACTCAGATTTGAGGTGAATTTTGCAACAGGGCAGAGATCTATGATGCTTTAGCACTGCTGCTGGGAATACCCAAACCAACAAGTCTGAAAATGGCTTGGGTGTGTCAACAGGTGCTGCAATCTCAGGAGGTGCCTGCCATGTAGGCACATGAAGATTCAGCAAGAGTCAAAATTCTTCAACCCCATTAGTAAATGTACTAATTCCAGCCACAAAGTGGACTGTTTATATTCCATGATGTGAACAGGTTATGTAAGTAATGACAAAATACTCAGAAGAAAGATTCCATTTCTGCACATATCTGCTGATGGCCACCGAGAATGCAAAATGAGTGAAACTGGAACTCTCATACCTTAACTGAAGATGGATGGGGCGTTAAAACTTTATAAGAAATATAATTTCCCACAGCCTAACTCAGTTTGAGCGCAGGACTATCAGAAAGTTCAGTGTTCAGTGAGGTGTCAATGTAATTTTATGTTTTTAATTTCCTCGGCTTTGAAATTGCCCAAAGAAACAATTTAATTGCTATGCATGCCGTAGTTTGAGTACTTCCAACTGGGCTTCTAAAATTCACATTTTACTGAAATGAACAGGGTAGGAAAGGAGTGACTCTCCTTTACATTTTACTTGTAGTTTTTGACTGGTAACAGTATCATTTCATTGGCCATTTACTTACTCTTTTTACAGGCTCTTACTATTTTTGTCATTTCAACACGAAAAAGAGATTTTAAAAGTGAAAATCTAGAAATCTAAAATTAACAGAATATTACTGAGCCTCCAAAATCATGCTTTAGTTCTGCCTCTGTGGGCAGCTATCCTTGCGTCTGATGTCAGTCCAAGCATACGAAATGCCATTACCAAAAGTATGTTCTGATAAGACCTGAGAAAATACAGGTGCAGTGACAGACCTTTCAGATGCCAGTCTCTTCCACTCAAAGTACAGGTAGTCAGCGCTACCAAGACTTGTCCCAATAAAGTCTTTTAGTCTTTTTAGTATTGCTTACTCCTTCTGACAATCTGAAAAGTACCTTTATTACTAAGTAGCAACTCAGAAAAAAGTGTAAATTTTCTTCACGTCTGAGCAATTTTGCTTAATGGAGCAATTCTTTAATTTCTCATGTCTAACTGGTGTGAAAAATCACACAGATAATATCCAAAGAGAATTTGGATCGCACGTGTGGATTTGCAACCTTTACTATACTTCCTATATTTTCCTAACCTTCCTATAGTTCCCTGCTAGAGTAACTAATGTTCTTTTTAACTGAGAGTTCAAGTGAAACGCTATGGACTGTACTTCAGGCACCCCATGGGTTAACTTGCTATTGTAGTTATTCTTTGACCAAAGTTCTGTCTGATATATTTTGCTAAGTTGTCTAAATCCTGCTGTAGTATTGATTTCTCCCTTTAAAAGCTCTCACCCATTCAGTAAGCTCCAAGGACCCCTTGTCCCAGCTCAATTCACTCTAAAATGCAGCTGGGATATGTTATTCCTGACACCAGTATTACAGTTGCTAACTGATGTTAGAGATACAAGACGGTTTTAGAAACAGAAAGGGAAATGTTTCTTTACCACAGAGAAATATACAGTACTCCTTATAACCCTTGGATAACTGTTTTGCCCAAAGAAAGAGACATTTTTCCTTATTCTATTGCTTCGGTTTTCCATTTATTGGGCACTTAACAGTAGCTACAATGAATTTATTACGAGGAGAGTATTGCCATTATAATCCCAAGCCTGCAGAACTATTACAAATAATGAAAGACACAAGTAGATGTATAGAAAAAGTAAATTAGCCATCCAGGCATCATGGTCCAGGGGTTCTCTTCTCACAATAGGAGTCTGCAAGTCTTTCAAACTGCCTTAAAATTTTCACTGTTAATATTAAGAAGAACTGAAGGTTTCAGAAATTTCAGTCAAAGAACATACCCACCGAGGGGCCAGTCTTGAAAACAGCTACTCACATAACTAAAGATTTTTGACAAATATGTCCTCTGAAACTGTATCCTTAAACCCACTCTTTTTTTGTGCTTTGCTGTCCAGTAAGTATATATCTTTAATTGCCCCCATTTTCTTCAGTCTAATTTCAGAGAAGAAATTCTGGAGCTGGAAAAAACCACTTCTTGTTATGGTTCAGTATCACTGCTTCTTAGGCTAGCTTAGTCAGTTATTTTCTTCTATTATAATGCCAAATGTTATTTAGATTTCAGTCATTTAGTAATGGTACACTGAACACATCAAGGATTCTGCAAAATTCCATACCTAGTAGCTGCCTCTTCATTTTCATAATAATCACATATTGATATCCTTTTTTCCCCAAAATTAGACACACTGTTATTTAAAAAATATCTTAGTGTCTTAACACAGTTAAAGAGATTATGGTGCAATGAACAGCAGTCTTCAAAAACATTCTTTCGTGTTATTAAGATACAGGAAATCTAGTTAAAATTCTTTCAGCTTTTAAAGAACCATAAGGAGCTTTGAGATGTAGAGCTTGACACTAACTTTTTAACAAACTCCCTTGGAGCTATCATCTGCATTAGTGAAGATATTTAGTTAAAGGTAGCACCCTACCCTGCTTTACAGAAATCTATCGGTCAATTTAAACGTTGTTATTAGCTGCAGTTTGACAAAACTGCAACCAAGGATTTACATAACAAGAGCAGTGTATAATTTATTTATTCAGGAGCTGGACTTTGATGATCCCTGTGAGTCCCTTACAACCCAGGATATTCTATGATTCTATTTAAGTAACAGTTCATTCCTCTCAGACATTTGCAAAGAGTAGAGCCAGAATCTCTCCAGCCTGAATATTATAAGCTTATAGTGGAATCAAATGTAAATCGTAGTGTTGAAAAACCCATGTTTAGGGTAAAATGTAACAATTCCAAACCAAATCTGCACTTCTTATTGCTTATAAGCAGTGGCCAATGAGTTTAAGATTAAACACATTTGGAGAAAAACAAAGATCACTAGTTGTATGAGATAAGTGTCAAACAGGAAAAAAAAGTAAACTGAAACAAGTAGGTTTGAGTTTGGTTTTTTTTTTTTGTTTTTTTACCTACATACAGCAACAACCCAAATGGAACAACCCTATTTTTAGTGCATAAAGTAGCTAAAACCCGAACGTAAACTTTAACACTTGGTGGCAGCAATTACAGCATTGGGCATTTATATTTTTGCAGCACATATGGCAGTGGAGATGAGTTGTGTATTTCCCTCCCTTTTCCCTCCTCCACTTCCCC
>NC_045481.1:26330433-26350433 GCF_009650955.1 Corvus moneduloides
TGGGTAGACAATGTATTTTTTTAAGGCTATGCCACAGAATGTAAAAATATACGCACATAAGTAATTTTTCATCAATAAAGTTCATTAGCTCAATAATCATAAAAGAATGCAAGCTATAAGAAAGGTCAGGGAGGGTGTGGACTGGCAAACTGTTTGTTTTCTTTTGCGAGTGTCAGCTTATTCCATCTCAATCTAAGAACACAGACAATATGCATCTCTTTAAGCATCTAATTATTTTGTATTTGCCAGCCTACAGAGACCACAATCTGTGGGGAAATGAAAGTAAAACACAAACACATAGAAATCCCTCACTAAAGAATGAGAAGAAATTCTAAACCAGGTGAAATGCAGAGTAATCTTAAGCAATGGAGACAGAGTATTTCAGGTTTCAGGTGTTTGATTTTTAAGCTAGAGACTATGGCTTTGGCAGATTCTCTTAAGTCCCAGTGTTACTCACTGCTGGCACAGAAGGTCATACTTTCAGAATGAGTGCATTTCTAATACAACAGGTTACGTCTGGCCAAAGAGAAGGGGTGGGGATAACACTGACAGGATAAGCAAATACCTCTTTTAAACTGCAGGTGATTTTTATCATTCTGCAAAGGTGTGTAATGAGTAGACTGCAGGTTAAAGACATTTCCTTTTATCTAATGTACTTAAAGACTTTTCAAAATTTACTCCTTTTGGTTAACTGTGGTTAAGGTTTCTGATTTCTCCTTTCTCTTTTTACATCTTGTTTTCACAGCTTCTGGCTGGCAGATACCAACAGTGATATCCACAGGCAGGGAACAAGCTGCAAGGCTGCATCTCAACGGCAAATCCCTGCCAATTACATTAAAACTAATTATAAATCTCTTTCCTGTAAAATCATAACCCTAGCCGAAAATAATCTACATCCCAAATAGAACATGGGCTACATTTTAAAATAGACTTTTCCCCAAGGTTAAAGTTAATGTCTTGATTGCACATATTCTCAGAAAAGAAATAGTTCAATTGCAGCAAGTAGTTTTAGTTTGGTTCATTCTAAATTCACACACCTTTACAAAAATCATCAGTGAAAACAAGATGCTTCAGTTTTAGTACTAAATCATACTCCATGCAGTATTGCACTTTCAGGAGTTACATCAATCTGCAGTAACTATTTCATTCATCTGGTATTGTTACAGAGTGTAAATCAGGATTCATAAATGATCAGTTTGTATCCTTTGGGAGGGAGGGATTACATGTAAATAATCCCTTTAATGTACGCATCGCCTCTAAGCATTTCACACAGCAATAAATTGGTAAACTGAATTTGAGCAATTAAGAAATTAAATGAAACTAATAGAATGTGTATTTTAATATTTCTTGGTGGTTATTTGGGGATTAGTGAATATGAAAACAGCCACTCTCCTTCTGTATGAAGGTAAACTGCAACACTTTGATAAACTCTATCTGTCAGCTTTTCACTACTGTATTTCAGTCACAATTCCTCTTTGAAATTCTTCAATATAGCTTTCAGTCCACAATTATATTATTAACTGCATTAAACTATGAAGTCTAAGTACTCATTTCAGTAGAAGTAATCACAGATCCCATAGTGAATGGAAACAAGACAAACTACCCCAGAACATGCTACTTATAAAATGATTAACACAAAATGTTTGAGGCAGGAAAGGCACCATGACAACCAGAGTTTTGCTTCAGTCCTCTCCACTCCACATCTGCTTGCTCCCACCTCCCCAGAAAACAGCTGTGGTTCAAGGACAGCCTGGACAGAAGTGAAATGAGAAAGCACATGCACAGGAATAAACTGCTCTAATAGAAGAAACACAGAAAATTATGGACTTTATAGGGCAGGGCATTTATCAGACACAGACCTTGGCTTTCTTTCCTTGTCTTCAGGAAACAAGCAAGAGACTCTGATCTGAGAAGCTAATGGTGAAGGAAAGTAAGGGAAATTCCAGCATACTATCTATTACCAGTATGTCATAAGAAGCAATGGCAAGGTTCATGCCCACTGTTACTGAGCCCATGCAAACAGAATTCTAGATGTTCAATTTGGAATTTTACATACATTCTATTAGGTATTTAAAATAAACAAAAGAAGAGGATTTTTTTTTTCCTGAATAACATTATCATTATTCATCAATTCATTATTGTTACAAGATATTGCAAATAAATCTGTATGTTGTCAGGTTATGGACAGGTTAACTACACCAGCGCTGTGAACATGAAAGATCAAAAAGAAAGCAATTATATTTCTCTTCTCTGCATAAGGTTATAAGAAGAGTGATGATCTAATTTATTCTTACTTCCAATCTTTAGCTGAAATCAAGAACATTCAAAATTATACTATGACCTAGTTATACTATGGACTAGTGTGGCAATAACAACAGAAATCCCTAAGAAAATAATTTCAACCTCAGATGACAAAAATAGAGAGAAACCATGAACAACCTACTAACCAGAAGTAGCAGTTTAATAGTGTGCTTCATTTCAGCCTGTAGCCTAAAAAATACAGACTAAAAGGACATACTAGACTTTCAGAAGATTCTATATAATTGCACAGGTTGGGTCTTCTCATCAGTCAATTTGCTCTTCTTCAGATTTACAGCTCTGAATGTAACAAAATCTTTGTCACATGGTGCATTTAGGATTTTCACCCTTCAAATTAACTTCTTTTTCTTACAAGAAACTAATTCAGTGGCACCTGCTGAGTTTTAGGCTTCCATTTGGTGCTGGGAGAGCAGCCTTTTCAGGGCCTTACAGCCCAACACAACACTAAGTATGTGTCTGCTGTTAAACCTGTGCTGAACTTTCCTCAAGGTAAATGGGATGCAAATGAATGTTTGGTTGTTTTGTTTAATATGGATGATCTCATGCACCTTTGAACTGTTCTGTTGCCAGCTGCCAGCTGCCACTTACCACTAACAGAGAAGTAAATTTTATAGCATATGCAACGGATCATTTTAAACTAATCTCCCCAGAAAGAAAATAGTTCATTGGGAGTAAAAAATGTGTCTGATAATGCCACCTCTGCAAGTTGCTCATACGGGTGAAAGTGGGAGAAAAGCCCAAGGTACTCCAGCTGGCAGTGTAGCCGCACAGCTTATACTTCACTTCCATAAGCATTTATAAAAACACGGCAAAATGCACAGTGCTGAGCAGCTTGTGCTCCTATCACAATGTACAACCTCTCAGTACCTCATGTACAATAATACCTCCATGAAAATCAAGCTGTATTGCTTCTGCTTCTCTGTACAACACTTTGCATGACTAAGAGCAGCAAGTGACAACGTTCTTCAGTTAACTGAGATTGATTATTGGTGCTTCAGCACATCCATAATCATGATGCATGCAGCACGGAGAGATGGAATTATTTTCATACACTGCCCCGATTGGTAGAAAAAACATTCTTTTCTAACTGAACTGAACATGTATAGGATGCATGCAATGTGCTCTGGAGGAATGGGTATTCTGCTAGCTGCCGAAGGTCTCTAGCTGTATTCATGCCATGCGTGCCTCTGAGAAAGAGGAGTCGTGCATGCTGACTGCATTTGCTATTCTTCAGTCACAGTGGACACCACTATAAAGAACATAAATTTACCTGTGGTTACCACTGCAGTATCTGAGATGCTATTGTTTTACTATGAACAATAGTGAGAATCTGAAAGAAGCATAAGAAATGAGTGCGATACATGGTGGAAAGTACGGCAGTTGTAGGTCTGGATTTTATTTCAGTAACATTAGTTTTACAGCTGGTTAACTGTACTGACTTCAAAAGAATTGCTGCAGATTGTTACTAATGAAGTGACTATAGAGTGTGAACCTCTGTATCTGCTTACAGCCACAGGAAACTGAAGATTCTTTAGCAGAAAAATGGGTTAGCAAATTTTTTTCTTTTCTTTTACAGCATATTTTTTTAAAGACATTTCCAAAAATCTCAGAGGACTTAATATTTTAAAGAAATCACTGTTATGCCATAAAATCCTGGAAGTTATAAAAACATCTAAGATATTGGCACTTCATATTTGGCAACTTCACAGTTTGGTGAATAGCAAAACTATTTTGAAGTTCAGGTGACTTTTCTAAATCAGAATCATCACATCATTCTGGAGGATGTGATTCCTGGGAAACAAGGAAGAATTTTCATTTTCCAAGACATATCAATAACCGACTCTTCCTTACTGAGCAATACTGTCTAACTGTGGTATTATTGCCACAACAAAAGCAAGTGCTACAGTAAATCTCATTTGATCAAATGGATTAAACAGTACTTTGAGGTTGTGGAAATGGACAGCGCACTGAAAACTCCTTACTGATTAAGGAGTGATTAATTAAATACTTTCTAAGGTGAAATATGGTTACAAATAGCTCAGTAATAGAAAAAGCAGTAATATATCTATGCCATAATGAATTTTCTATATTAGGATTAACACACCAAATTGCAGATAGTTAAATAAGCATTTAAATTATTAATTTTCTTGTTATTTCATGTTTCTCTAGATACTGAGCTTCACGTTACCCAAGAAAGATTAGAGATGAAATATGAAACACAATATGAATATCATCACACTGTACTACAATTTATAAAATAATACACCAAGAAGAAAGTGAAATAAAATGTAATGTGGTATCAACATTAGAATTGGTTTTCCCCTGGACTAATGGGTATGATACCTCCCTCTTCATAACTTTTACAGATCACAGTACTACTGGATATTGAACTGCTTGGACAGAAATGCTATGCTCTTTCCCAATCCATCTTACTTTCAATTTTAATTCATGTATCTCAAGGACAGACATAGAACCTGAAAAATCTTCTGAATAAAGTTTTGTATATGCTAGTAGAAAGAGGAGAAAGAAATACTTATCTTCAATACCAAACTGGATAGAATAAAAAAGACTTTCAATTACTGTTCACACATGTATATACACACAGCAGTATGTAACTCATTTAGCATAGGTTACCAAAAAAAAAAAACCCCATGAAATTACAGAAATTTTCATTAAACTGCTGACATCAGTAGAGGCACTTTCAATCTAGTCCAATGTGGGACTATAGAATGAGATTCAAATTACCCTTTCAGGAAACGAGAAAAGTCTTTGCAGTGTCTCCCCAAAGGCCAGGGTCAACTTTTCAAAAGCAGCCTTTGATTCTGGATGCTCAGCCTGAGACAGCTCTTTGGAAAATATTGCCACGGATATAAAATCCTTAATACCTTTATGTTAGGCAGTTATCAGCTAGAGAGTTTTCCTTTTGGGACAGGGTGGGGGCTTGTAGCCTTCTGCAGCTGTTGTCAAGTGGCACCTAGTCTGTCAGGAGCAAGTATATGCAAGGCAGCTAACACTAGCACTGGGTATTAAACAGATTTCTTTGGACACCTGCTTTTGCTCAACTCAACTCCCATCTTCTCTCATACCTTTGGTTTTATTTTCTCTTCATCTTGTACAGAGATTGCCCATGGCAGCTCTTTGTAATGTTCTATAACCTAAAAATGAAGGACTTAAAGGTCTTTGTACAAGTCTCTGTGACCCTGTGCCAGGCTGGAAAGGGAGCCCATCCAATGTTCTAAGAAACTTGCAGTCTAAATCCTGAGCAAGACCATGGTGTTGTGGGAGGAAGCCTCTAAATTAAGTTAGATACTTCTATAGTTTTGCCTTTAAGAGCATATCAGAATGGATTTGATCAGGTATGTTGTAGGAAATTGGGGTATGGGCTAAAAGATCAAATTTCACAAATTTCTCAAACTATGTGAAAAACATATTTGCATTTTACAAAATTGAGTAACAGAAGAAAAGCTTCTACCATTTCTTCGGGAAAGAGATTTCTCATTCATTTTTCCTTAGACACTGTGGAAAATATCCCCAGAACCTTCTTTTTTTTAAATGATTATTCTTGTTGTGTTTCAAGCCAACCCATCTCTTTCTCAAGGCATTCATAGGTCTTCTCTACTTACATCTCAAATTCTCTTTCTTTTAGTCTCTTTTTGTGTCCCTCTGGAAAATTCCATCTGTTTTTATTACTACTCAGAATTGGAGGTCATTCCAGGTTTGAAAGATACAAAAGCTTTACATTACTACATTCAGATGTAAGAGCTGAAAGGTGAGAGCAAAACATAGCCGGCAAGATATTTAGCTTCTGTTTTATAAACTGTGAGGAAGACAGGAAAATAGGAGCACATAGAAAAGCAAAGCATGAAGCTGCAGAGAAAGGCAAGAGTTATACATGGTGCAGACAGATACTGTCTCCAAATAAATGCCTTCCCCTTTAAAGTGATTAGTCATATTGATTGCTTAGTGCAATGCCTTCCACGGTCAGATTATTTCAGGATTCACAAGTGTGTTGGTGGAATGGGACATGCTGATAGTTTTGGTGTCTTCCCAGCTGCTTTTGTGCTCTTCCTTCTATGCTCAATCAGCCATTAGCCACAGATCGAGATCCTAAGCACAGCATATTGCATAAATATGTTGGGTTGTGTCTTTTTAAACCTTTCAATTGGTCTACATCTGTCCTGGGTCTGAAACATTCCTTTCTGTGAGTACTTGTACATCTACATAACTAATGGAATGGAGACAGATGATTCAGCATATTGGGGTGCCCTCTGGCTATCCTGTATCCTTGCACTATTAAGGATGAGCCTCACTATGCCACTCCTTCTAATAACAACATTAACATTACATCATAACAATTGACATTAAGATTTAATGATTTGGCACTTCACTTTGTCAAGACACGCTGATATTACAGCAGATTTCAAACTTGATACCAGACTTACTACAGTATTAGCCCATTGTCAGCAGTCAGTGATCCTGGAGCATCCTTTCCTCATCATGTCTCTTGTCCTCAGCTACAGTCACAATATTTGGTAGTGGAAATCACCTGTTAGCTTCTGATGTGGAATAAATTTCCTTCCTCCTGCACAAAAATCCATTATTCCTGAAGAAGGCGTAAATCTAGCTTAGTACTCTATTTGTTTTCCAGAAGCAAAATGAGTGACCTTGATTCAATTACATTTACAGTAAAAAATATAGCATTTACAGTATTTGAGTACAGTGACATTGGCTGTTTTATTTATGAATATCGATTTCTGCATAAAGGTACCATTTCCGCTTTACTCTTACTTTTTTGGTGAATGAGCACGCTGATATTGGCTCTTAGGTGAGTGACAGCAGGTACCGCATGAAATACTGCTGAGACTGTAAGAAAGCTCTCATCATACTATTTAGCAACACAATGCCAACAAGGATGAGAACAGAATATTTCTCTGAGGGTTAGTTCTTACATATATTGATGTCTACAAAAGTTTTATTATCAGAAATCAGCAGCTTTCAATCAGACTTTTTAGCAGTAAGTGTTGGAATTCTAAACTACTGTATGCAGTGAGAAAGTGGGTTTTTTGCATTTATTCAAATACTAAAAGGACAAAAATGGCTACAGAGTAGCAGCATTTCAGGTACCCCAACACTATACCTGAAAGAGGCATTCCTAGGGTAGATCTAATGTTTTGTTCCTGTGGTTTGCAGCTGCCAGTGAGATGTTAATAAGTACTATATGGACTCTCTTCCCTCTATTGGTCATATCTGTCCACTGGAGACAGAGTAGAGATCACTGATCAGACTTCAGCTGCCTCTTTGACCTCCACCAGTCACAGCCACAAATTTCCCTCAAAAAATCAAAGCAAACCAAAAACCCCAAACAAAAAGCCACCACTAAACAAACATCCCCACCCACAAACCTGTGGGGATTTTAATTTGATCAGTTTTATGCATTCTAAGAAAAATGTTGCACTTACTACTTTTCCAAATTGAATAGGATTAAGGTTAAATATGAAGCAAAAAAAAAAAAGTGCTCAAGGGGTAAGGTAGCCCAAAATCCCAAACTTAAAATACATAAATCAAGTAGAGATACAGATAGTCCAAGGTGCATAGATGGCTTTGACTTTAATGGAACAAAATACAGAGAGCCTTTCATATTCTAAGCAGTCTGTAGACTAACTGGACTAATCGTATTCAAATGCCCATCTATTGGGCATTCAGAAATGACTCAAACATCACAGTGGATAGTGGGTCTTCATAATGGGATAGATTTTGCAGGGCATTAATTATTTATATTTTATTTTCATGTAATGATGTATCAGAATGCCCTGGGAAGAAAATATCTAGACAGAAATTAAATACATGGGCCTGAGTTTTGTCTTTTCTAGCATTCTGGTTTGAACTGTCTCACTGGTTTACAATGTATTTATGTATGTAACAATAAAGAGTAAGAATTATCCAAGACTATGGATATCCACTTCCGTTGAAGTATTTGAGTTCTGAAGCCAGTTTAGGATTTAGCCCAGTCATCAACGTAAATAAAGAAAAAAACAAACCTGGAATTCCAAACTTTTGGAATAGGTTTTATAAAGTACTTTAAATATTGCTATAGCTCGGTTTGGTTGGATAAGAAAACAGTAGAACCATCTTCTGTGCCATCAGTTAAAGAATGGAGAACTGCAAATATGATGCAGTTGACTGCTTCCTATTAAATGCTCAACTTTTAGAGATTCACACAATGACCTGGGAGCATGTATATTCTCCCAACTCTGACATTTCTACTTGGCAGCCATGTTATTTTATTAGCATAGTGTCAGCAAACTGGATGTGTTGCTCAAATTTCATCCATTATCCACTCTATTATATGTGCAGTATCTCACAGACCATTTAGAGAACTGACTTGACCTAGTGAGAGAAAACCAAGGAAAGCTAAAAGCAACAAAGCATTATTAAATATCTGCAGTAAGTCTCAGGGTGTTAGAAATGGCCCAGTCCACACAAAATTGGTGTGAGGCACATCTCTGATAGTTACAATGCTTCACTTAATTAATCTTGTTCCATATCTCATTTTCTAAATTCTATCAGCAAATATATGGTGACTCCTAGTAACTTACCACGCCCTTTCACTTAGCTTGAAATATCTACATAAAATCAAAATTACTACAAAAAAAAAGATGAAAACTTATCAAATGTGAAATTAGATTAAGAGTCAATCAAAATCCAACTGTGAATTTATCATTTCAATGAATTTCAATGAATGGTTTAAAATCTGTTCAAAATCTATTTGAAAATGAATATGTAATAACACAGACATATCTCTTTTTCAAAGCTAGTATTGTCAGATGTATTCTGGGCATTATAATTCATGAACAGGGTAGATGACTATTTGAGAAGTATTAAAATGAGCTGACTTTTCAATACAAGTGTCTGGACAATAAGTTTTTCTATTCTTGGCAATTCAGAAATGTAGACAATTGTGTTAGAAAAATAATATGTATTGTAATATTCATTGTACAGTAGTAGTATAGTAAGTGGCAATTCTGGACATTACAAGAGACACAAGGATTATTTTCTGTGATTGCACAGAGAATACTTGGATTTCTTGTGAAGCTTTTGCATTGGAAATGAGATTCATCAGTCTGAACAGGGCAGGGTTAGAGCCCTTAGCAACATGCTTATTTTGTAGAAGGTCACTCAATAATAACTTCCTCTGCCCTCCAAGCTTATTAAGACTGACTGGCATATATTAATGAAAACACCTGATTCTCCAACCATAAAACCCAGACAAAGACTTTATTTTAATATTAAGGAAGGAACCCTTAATTAGCAGGGTTTCAAAAATGTCAGCTTCTTCTATTAGCTGTTCTGGTCCATCAAAGCCATAATCCCTACTGTCAAATTTCATCACATGATAGACAGTTTGCTGGCTATCTTTTTTTTTTTTTTAACTGATCATACTGACTGAAGATTTTTATTTTGCCATCACATTTAGCAAGTTTGTATGCATTTCATTGTTACATTGCTGATTTTACTCCTTTCAAAGTCTGCCTGTGTCAGCTAAAAGAAGAAAAAATCTGGGGAAACATAAAGTATTACATATTGATACACAGACATATAATTAAAGACTTTTGGGGAGAGTTCTCATTCATAATATTGATTCTTTTCTAGGGCATGCAAATGTGCTCCTGTGAAAACATGAATAAAAATTCACAGATGAATTTCCATTTCGGGCATGTTAAGAGAAAAAAAAGAACAAATGCTCGAAATATTGTGAAGACCTTTAGAGGTGCATGTTCTTTAGAACTAACCCACAACACATCTTCATGCTGCATAAAATTTGTTCAAGTATATATTGCTTGCACTGCCCTCCAAATGAGAGATTTTGTCAAATTTTACTGAAATAAACATACCAATTTAAAAGGATTTATATTCTAGCTTCATTCAACATTTCCTTGTTTGTTAAACATTCACATTCATAGGAATCTATTTCTTTGACTTACAAGAAAGCAATAGAAGATTACTGTCCTGTCACAGACTTCTAAACTTCCCATCTAAACTCTCTCAAACATGGTCTGTGGATTTGATAAAGCTGTATTTTCAAAACCAGCACACACCTACGTAGGTTTTCTCTTTTTTAACAAGAAAAGGAAAATTTATATAGAATTTGTAGGATGACATTGTATTTCGACAAAGTACACTACTATGTTCTTTTCATCCTGTTTTTTCTCCAAATATGTCCTCTTAAAATTTTGGATTTATTTATTAATAATTTATGCAATGCTGCACATACAATAAATGATACAGTAAAAAGGAGTCTTAGTATTGAAGATATAACTGAATCCAGGGAAGAAAAACAAATTCCCAGTATTCAAGAAAAAGAAAGAACTTTTTGAGTGGAAGACTATTGTATACATTTGTATTTTAATGTAGGAGAGAAACAGTCTGAAAAAAAAAGAGTAAGGTATGCTAGAGTTAACAAATGAGATGTACAGGCTTCTGCCAAGAACTGAAGGCAGCATGAGAAGCACCAGAAAGCCAAAATCAGTAAAGGAAATTGAGGCAATCTGAGAGATTACAATCTGAGAGAAGTGAAGCAGAGTTGTCAGAAAAATAAAAATGCAGGGATCCTTACAGGCTTGTAAGGGAAAAGCGTAAGAGTCACAATTTACTCAGACTGAAGCAAAAAGTGAGACTGAGGTTGGATCAAGAGGGGAAGATTACAGCAATGCAGATAACCAAGTGATTAAGAAAAGGATACAGGTGAATTGACACATTTTGGATGGTTTTGTATAGATCATGTTATGGAAGGCATGGAGAGGAAAACATGATAGTTAATCTGGATAATGGGATGACAGTCAATTTTAAGTTGTGAGAAGGAAAGAAGAATGGTTAAAATGTATGTATAGATGTACTTTTGCAGTATTTGGCACTACTGAAGAGCAGACAGAAGGGAGAAGATTCTGCAGCCTGAGAGATGCATACGGACTGCAAAGAGCCACATGTTCTGAAGACAAAAGACACCTTTAGAGCTCAGTGACATTTTTTGTGTCTTAAATGTTACAACACCTAATACATGTTATGAAACAGTAGGCCAAAAGTTCACTTCTGCTTATACTGAGATATGGGCAAGAAATAAGGGAGGTGTTTGAAATACAACTGAAAGGGTCAGTAAGAATGACAATACTGACAGAAGCAGGAAAAAACAATCTGAGACTCAAAATTATAGAGGCCAATGGAAATTTTTGGCAGACATGAGAAGCAATTGTTAAAAATTACCAATTTTGAATGAGAAACTTCAGCAGAACAGAGGGGAAACTAAGAGCTAATAGAGGAGATAGAGAGGGAGAAATCAGAGAGATGACCACTGAGAAATGTAAAAACCAAAAAAGGAAGTGGAGCTTCTGAGGGAGAATGACAAATATAATGCAGAGAATAAGTCCAATAAAGGAAGAATAGCAAAAGATATAGATATCTGTAAACTGAGTCACTAGCTACACCTTGGCCATGTTACTCAGATATTTAGTGAAAATATATATCTTTCCTACCTCAGGAAAATAATTCCAGTTCTTCACACTGTGGAATTCTTTCCACAGCTAATAATTGCATAAAGCTGTATGTGTTAATTGAAGATCCTTGTACCACTGTCTTTTTGAATGCTCTGCTTAGACTTTACTGCTTCCTGAGTGCCTGTATCTATTGCAAGTGATCAAGTATGTTTTTTAGCTGAACTTACAGCTAGACACTGCATTCGTTTTAATGGGTTTAAGTGACTGTGAACATTTACTCACATGATTTCTCTGTCATTTAATTAATTTAGTAATGAAACTCACTATTTAGAACAGAAGAGTTCCTTGCCTTTTCAAGGATACATGTAAGGAGTGGAGCAACAGCAGATGGCAACAAGATGATGAGGCCAACACATGAAGTTCAGTTCTCCCTCCCGCATCACTCACAATACCTATTAACTAAAAATCAGTTAAACAGGAAACTATATTAGACACTGAGCAATCTTTATCTTGTGAGGTATATGACAACTAACCTTAGTTTTGAAAACAGTTTTTCCTATAAATATATCCAGCTAAAGTTGTTTGTGTGTTTAAAACATCTGTGACCAAGTCACTGTTGGGATTCCACTGTAGAGTAAAATACATAAAATATGGTCCCTACTTTCAAGCATTTTTAACAAGTAAGCATATATTTTTGGGCTTTTCCCTTTCTCTTATTCATTATATTTTTTTGTATTTTTTATATTAAATGGTTCCCTTGTTTTAATTTTTATTCATCTCCCCCAGCTAATGCATGTCAGCATCTGTCTTACACAGCAAATCACAGGGAGGGTCTTTTTGTTGCTTCTTTGAGCAGTCCTGCTGTTCTGCCAGCACACAGGCTCTATCAGTGTCCAGAGTCTATCTTGTACTGCTCCCATTCTGAATATGCAGTTGATTCCATGGGTATCATAGAGGAACATAAAACAAAGAGAGGAAGAAGAGAAAAAGAGCAAGAGAGGCTTTTGCGATTGGCAGGATTCAGATGTTATGTTTCTGGCTAAGGCTAGCCAGATCTGGGAATGTTTAAGAACTGGTATGTCTTGCTAGCCATCACCATGCAGTCCTATAACAATCACATGGGAGGGAAAGGCTCTAGGTACCTAACATACCAATAAATAAGAAATTCTCCAACACTTCTCTTTGTAGCTGCCTTGGCAAAGAAATATTGTCAGTCCTTGATTGCATTTTATGTTCATGATATCCTCAATATCCTTTCTGATAATGCTCGACATTTGGGCTGCTTTTGCACATTCAGTTGACAATTTCAGACTGACTCCAAGACCCTTTTCCTGGGTGTAACCACTGCTCTAGTTGAACATGTCAACAGTAGTCTCTGCTATCCATGGAACTGTCACTTATCCAAACTGCAGAAACAAGAACAGAATGACATTACAAATGGCTTGTCATATTTTAGGTATGACAGTGTCTTAAACCTCAGATTTTTTGTAGCCGTGCTTTTAACATCTGCTTGGAAAACTGTATGGTGCTGCCTTGCTGCTGGAATCCAGATGGTGTACTACAACATGGCACCTTGTACTCTTGACTGGCACTTCCTAAGCCTCTATTCAGCGTGATGATAGCATTTTATTGTAAGTTGTTTTAAATCATACATGGGTGTGTAATATGTGTGTTTTAAATCAGACGCAGCCAGAGTGGTGTATTTATGGACTAATGGTCCCTGGATATGACAAGGGATAGTGAGGCTTATGTGAGGAACAGAAGGGAGAAAAAGGTAAAAGAGCAGAAGGATAGCATAAGGATGCAGGCATATGACTATAACTGATTTTTTTCAGTTGCTACAATTTCGAGTGAGAAATTCTGGGTTGCCTTTTTTACAGCAATGCCACTTTTGTGGATTGGAATGGTCAGTTTTTCACTGACAGGCAAGAATATTCAAAACTCTTCAGTTGGAAAAGAGTATTATAATCACTGACTGGAAAGTCTGCCTGCTGGCAATGTAAGCTATTATTTTTGTATATAGTGTGCACAATTAATACTAGTGTATTTGGACCAATTTGTGCTGCAAATAAAGCTGTGGCCTTTCCTTGCCAAAAAGAGTGTAATTTCAAGCCATCAGGATTTGCATCTCGGGAAAGGATGGAAAATGAATATGCCAAAGATAAAAGGAAAAATATACTGCTTTAAAGAAATGGTAAATCACTGAATGTAAGAGAAAGGGAATTAGGTTCAATGATAGTTCAGTATGACATTTTGTTTCTTGCATTTTCTATTACCATAGGAAAGAACTAAAGGGAGCTAAATGAGATCTTGATGTAAATATCCAATTAGACTTTTGCAGTCCAAAAATTGCCATAAACAATATTTTCCTATGTCTACAGTCCCTACTCAAAATGTAATAAAATTCTTGCATTTCAGACTTTATAGGAGTTTAGATGTACAGATTGCATTGACTGCAGTACATGGTATATAGCCCAAATGATGCCATGAAGATTTTTGCATTTTCTTTTATACCCCTGTTGTACCTTTTTGCAACTTCTGTATTCCTGGTGCTTTTTGCCTACATTCTTGGACTTTTTGTCCAAGCTAAGAGACTAAACATTTTAGAAGCTTCATAGCTAGGGATCAGCGTGTCCCAGACCCCAAGGTCCTCTCCAGAACACATTCTGTAAACCAAGATAGAACCATCCAGGGGAAGGTTCCTTGGGGAGGGGGGCTCACTTGAGCCTGTCATTGGAGAATCTTTGATAGATATGCTAATTAGAAAAACCTATAATGTTATACCCGATGTTGGGGATATAGACTCAGCGGCGTGCATCTCGATGCATACGACCTGGACGTGTACACCTAAGGATCCTTAAAATAAATACCAAGGTAAAATCCCTTTTCCCCTTCTAACCGTGTATGACTCTTGATTTTAAGACCAGGAAAAGGCATCACAAGAGATTAAATATATTGCTAGGGATATACAAATTTTCTATTTTCTTTTTCAAAGTTGGTTTACATTTTTATACTTCTCTGCAAAATGCTTTTCACTAAATTCTCGTGTAAGTATTTTTACACATTGAACTGATTTTTCATAAGAAAGTAGAAGCTTGATGACAGAAGTTGTACAACACCTGTGCATTCCTATGTATGATTTAATTCTCTTCCCTACACATAAGACTCTTTTAATGGATTTTTTAAAGCGTTTGGAAGCATACAGACACATATACACAGAGTCTGCTTTGGAGATGGGTTTGAGCATGAAAGAATCATCTGCATTGTTATCAATTAAATTGCCCTCAGTACTGCAGGCACCTCTGGCATGGTTCCAGGCTCCAGAGAGTTTGGATTGACTCACAGTACTAGGAATGAGGGTCAAACAGACTCTCACCTTTGCAGTACTGATAGAAGCCCTATATAAATCACTTGATATATAAATATTTATTTATCAGCATTTAGCTAGTCAACAGCATGGTGTGGTCTGCACATATGTCATAAAGCAGATGGTTTACATTTCCTGAACTCAAGGTAAAAGTCAGCACTACCTAATGCTCACTATTTAACAGGATTTTTTGACTACTAATACATCGTAATTGCCAGGGCTTCCACACAGCAAACAGATTAATTCCTAACTTATATTCTCATACTCTTAAGAAAAAACCAAAACTTCTGAAATGAACTGCACAACAGCTCACCATACTGACATCTTGTGATCTGCCCTAAATCCAAGAGTACGTTCTTAGCATATTATCTGTGTCAGGTCACAAAACTATTACAGTTTCACATTTTCTTTGTGTCTGTAATGGTTCCCCATCATCCTGATAAGTGGGCAGTCATTTCTCCCTGCACAGATAGAGCTGTGAAGGAGAACCAGATTTCAACACTTATGTAACAGAGATTAATTGATTGATTAGATTATTAATTAAAGTTTCCATTAAATTCTCTTTTTAAAAAGCATGGGATTGTGGATCCCCAGGGTTTTTCTAACCCTTGAAATCATAAACAAGAGAATGCATAACTAAACATTGTACCTTATCTTGTGAAGGATGATTAAGACAGTGGATGCATTGCTATGAAGGAAAATTTTTTTTCCTCCAAAATATTCTTTTTTTTCCCCCTACAAACCTTAGGAGAAAAGAAAGGGGTTTCTGGGTTCCCCCTACTGCAGTAGAGGGAAAAAAACCCCAAAGTAATGTTTTAAACACAGACATACACATAGGTATGCCTGTTTGTGTGCACTCTGTTTGGGGGTTTATAGGCTATACATTTTTATGAAAAGATAAAGAAGTGAAAACACGACTTATGTTAGTTTATATTTGAACTGATGTGGTCTACCTAGAAGTTCCAGCCATATAATATTTGAGAGATTGTGGAAAAATAAAAACAGCAAGTGGCCTTTTAGGTAACCCATAATTAAAAGCAATTTTGAGCTGTCTTTTCAGGGAAGCTACCCAGGGGAAGTATTTGCTACCTGTTTGACCTTCACAATTGTGAGTCCTTGGCAGTGTCAACGACCCTCTGAACTGAATTCAAAACTAATCTCTAACAGAAAAAGAGAAACAGAATTCATGCAAATCATATTAATTCCAACATTTCCCCAGTGAGCTGGGTATAAACTACAGCCTAATTAAATATTTTTTAACGATGTGAGTAATTTTTGCCAAGGGGCGGATTCAGGCGAAAATTTAATATGAGATCACAAAAGCTGTTCCCAGCGTTGATTCTGTAAATTAATGACTATCTGCCTTATGATAAAAACATGCTGCCAAGAATGAAAATGAAGTCAGCAAAGCTTGCTCTATTTGTCTAACAACCAAATATACAGAATGCAAAACTTTAAAGGATATGGAAAATTTCCATTGTCTCTGTGATGTATTCCTGATAAAAATGCATGATACTGACAGCATAAAGCTGCTTTATGTTATATAAGACTACCAATTCTTATTAATTATCACTAATATAGCATTAGCTAGTGTTAGCTATGAACTTTGGTGAGACAGTGCCAAGCACCAACATCAAGTTCCTGAGAGGTATTCATTTATGTGTGGGTAGGATAATTTCATAAATTGGGTTTCTCTAAGACACACTGAATGTGGCACAATTTCTCAGAGTTACTTACAAAAATTCATGCATATTGCCCAACACTTAAAGACGTTATCATTGTAGTATCTGGGCACCAATCTTAAGTACTTGTCAGAAAGAAAATCTCATTAAACCAATGTTATTAATGTTTTCAAATAATAAATGCACAAACATTAAAACTATGATCAAGAGAAACTGTACAAAGGAACAGGAATTACTCATGCATCAGTCTGTCCAGACTTTTATCATGATTTGGAAATTAAACAATAAGCCTTATGTAACTAAAAGGCTGCTTTATAAAGTATAGTATTAGATCAGATATTGAAGATATTCAAATGCAAAATCATCTGTTTAACCAATAAAAGTCTCCATGCTCTTTGTTCTTCTCATGCTAACCTAACTTGTAACAAGACAGAGAGTTAACAGCAAGGAGTTACAAAGCATCGCCAGATGACAGGTGACCAGGGCTTTGGTAGCATCCTGATCAAGAGGCCAGCCCATTGTAAGGGCTTCGCAGCATTATTTATTTAAATTTCTGCCAGTGTTGGCCACTGAGACTGAATTTACAGCTTTTCAATTAAAAGGTCATTCTGTGCTAACTAGCACGCCATTGCCTCATTATAATCATAAAATTAGTGAGAAAAGACTAGCATGAATAATATGAAGGAGCCAATCTGAGAGGTGAAGAGGTGTGATTTTCTTGCTTCATCAGAGATGGGAATAAAGCTTCCTGTTTAGAAACAAATATTTTGCTTAAAGTGCATGAAAGAAATACTTTACCATTTCTTTCTACTTCAAAACAAATAAATTGGTCATTTTCTGTAAATTAGGCTTGACAGATGAAAGGACGGTTTACGACTGCTGAACAGAGTAAGCTAGGGCACAGATTCATATGATATGAAATGTCTGTGTGAGATTTTAAGTTTCAAAGCATTGCAAGAGGACTTTATATCTCTTAATTTGAGCTTAGCCATATTATGTCTTTTTGTAAGAGTGATTATTTAAAGTTCTTAAATAAAAACAATAACACAGAGAAACAGTTAATATCAAACATATCTTCTAATATTAGTTAATTTACTATTGAAAACTGAGAATGTCCTTGAAGCTTCAATTGCCTGTGAACATGCTGGAAATTATGAGTCATTGAGTACAGAAATGTAAACTACACAAAGGATGAGGACTTTTGCAATTCCCCTCAAAACATTGGGAGAAACTACTCAATCTATCATATACAAGCCACAGAATGTGTAGTCTTCCAAGCAGCCATGAAGTTCCCCAATATACACAAATAAAGAAAAAAAACCCCACAAAAATATGATACACTTTAAAAATAATGAAAATGTTTCAAACTATTTAATATATTTTTTACTTAACAAAAACCTGGAAGTCATCCTAATTTCAGTCTGAAAGCACAGATCATCATTAAGGGAAAATTAGTAATTTTTGCTCAACACTGGTAATAAGGTGTAAGCCACTAGAACAGGAAAAGTAAGCTAGAGAGCATGAAACAATTTTCAGGAAGAACACTTAGAGATTATAGACAAACAGTTTAATGCCCACCATTCTCCACAGTAACCTGCTCTATGCTCAGACCATAACCCACTCTCCAAGAGCTTTGCTCTCTTCTAGAGGAACTCATTCTGTACTCAGCAGCCACTGATGAACACACACACAGACATATCCAGTTAGTGGCAACCCTGACCTGCTGCTTTAGATAACCTGCCTGAGTAGCTTAAAGAGACACTCTGCCGCTCAAATTGAGAGGTTGAGGTCCTTTGCTTAATGTAGTCCAACTGAACATGTTTTTTTAATTATGCTCTCACTTAGTTTATTTTCCAGAAATGGAGACAGTCTTTAAGTGGATTTGTTGCACTGAAATAGCCAGAAACTTGCCTGTGGATTTTCCCACATCAGGAACAAAAAAAAGAAAGGGTGTGGAACATGAAATTCAAGTTTCCAAGATCCCCACTACTGAATCTCCCCCTCTGGAGAAACCAACTGCAGAAGGTAAACAAAAAGAAAGTCTAGTAATTTATTTCCTGTATTGAACAGGATCTTATGGAGACCTTCAGTCTATAACAGCACACGAAATGAGAGTTGATGATGTAATGTTTCTCGCCTTTCCCTCGAAAGGAAGAAATCTCATGTCTATCTAAAGATTTTATATTATGCAGCTGTAGCTGAGAGATCTTGTGATAAAAGTGTGCCAATATTTACTGCTCTGTGCATCACAAATCCCCAAATATATGATTAAATAGAAGGAAATTTGATAAAAACAATAAAAACATTCAAAAGACTGCTGTAAGTTAGGTGTCTACAGACCTTTGAGAATTAATCAGCTGATTTTAAAGCCCTGCGTAACTAAAGATACACAGTAGATAATTTCAGTTGTGCAGTTCAATTTCGGGGTAGAAAAATACAGATGCATAATTTCAAAAAAGAAATATAAATCAGGCCTAAGTCGTTTGGGAGTATTAACTCTAGAATAACTAGCTTGGCCAAATAACAGAAAATAACGCATGAAGAGTAGGGGAGAAAAAAAACGTTGCGTACAGAGAGCACGAAAAATTGAACAACTGTGCTTAAAGTCCTATTCTCGTAAAACCTAGGAATTTTGAAAAGAGTTTGCCTAAATAACCCTTTTGCATCTTTAATTTTTGGGTGTTTATTATTATTTACAGAGGTATTCATAGTTGTGTGAACCACTAGCCTTTGCAGGGCTGGCAACTTGCATCATATAACTCTGAGGCTGCAGTTCGTGTTTTCCTAAAAATCCTAGGCTCTAGAATCATGCAAACAGTACAGAATTTTGGCTTACCTCTAAAGATGGAGAAAGTTGCTATCCCATGATGCAAAAGACTTCAAAAACTTCAAAATCCACAAAGTTAAAAACATGTTTACATTTCTGATGCTTAAGACAAGACCTTTGTTTTTCCCCTAACCTGTTATCTTTAATGCTTCAAGTTACTGACAACACTTTGGCAACAGCCCTGTTTGGTTTAGATCTTAAAAGGGCTGATACACGCCTCACTGATGCTAGCAGATGCCATTTTTTTATTTACTTAGATTGTTAATCACATCCACAGACCACAATGAGGGTGATAATAAAAAGTATGGAGACTGCAT
>NC_045481.1:28257933-28335433 GCF_009650955.1 Corvus moneduloides
GCCAAGTAGTTGAGTAAGGATTTTTAGTTTCTTCACAATCTTTTAGATATAAGATACAGAGATTACTAATGGGAAAATGAGTAATAACTATTGCTACCAGGAGATGCTAGATTAACTCCATCTAGAAGGTTTGCACTACTCATTACACTAGTATTAGGGAATGCTATTTACTTTTCTCATTTTTTCCCACATTTCTTGGGCAGATATAAAGTAGGGAACTGAATGGAAGTGATTCTTTTAGTGAAGACTCAGAGCAGGAGTCTA
This sequence comes from Corvus moneduloides, assembly GCF_009650955.1. Lineage (NCBI taxonomy): Eukaryota > Metazoa > Chordata > Aves > Passeriformes > Corvidae > Corvus > Corvus moneduloides. The sequence goes on from NC_045481.1 coordinate 28,258,198, forward strand.
ACTTCTGTATACTGAACCACCATCAGAAGGAGTCTGTCGCTCTGCACTGACCGCGGGGGGAACCTAATGACTGGTCTACTAACATCATGAAGTTGGATAAAGCGAATGCCCTGCTCCCTCCAGGGCCTGGATGGGGACAAGAGATCTTGCCTGCACATAGTTGTCAATCACCAGAACTACAAAAATGTAGCTCTACACAGCTCCCACTGTAGTCTCTTCCTGCTGCAATTAAAATTGTATGATGAAAAGAAAGTGCTGGTGATTGGGAAAGGAGTATTCACTGGCTTTTTGCCTATAAACTGATGAAATGTGGTTTCTCACCTTGAGTTTTATCTCTCTCTCTCATGTGTCCCAACCAAGTCCCATGACCACAGGAAACACATTGTATCAGCAAAATAAATCAGAAATTCTAGCATTTAAGAAACTAGTAAGTCTTTAAGAGTGTTTGGTGTCCCCAGTAAGAAACACAGGATATTGATTTCAGAAAATTAAATGCTGTATAATAAAGATTGTCATGCATTTTATTTTCCAGAGTACTACTGCTATCCCTGCATGTGCTAAGCAAGGAAAGTAAACCAAACAGAATTTGGTTTTAGACTCATAAGCTAACCAACTGCTACACGATTGATTGCAATAGATTAGATAGAAAAATAAAATAAAACAAAGACGTCTAGCAGTGTATAAGGGGATTTTTTCCAGCAAGTATGACAGATGTTGTAATGGGAACATGAATATAGCTAACATGAACACTGACAGCTTTCTTAGAGGAGAAGCAACACAAATATCTTGACTGAATAGCTGTAATATATTACACAGTCTTGAAGAAAAGATTCTTTGCTTACCTACCAAATTAGAATCCAACTCTCTTAATCACATACACTGGTCTGGGAAGTCTGTTTCAAGAGATGCCTATTCCCAGATTTTTTTTAGTTTCTTTTGTCTTCCAAAAATTTGAATTGAGAAATGTTAAATTGAGAAAACAGGGAAGAAGCATTTAGCAACATCTTCCAGTTTGAATACTGAAGAGAAACCTGGCATTTTTAGTTTCTTTTGTCTTCCAAAAATTTGAATTGAGAAATGTTAAATTGAGAAAACAGGGAAGAAGCATTTAGCAACATCTTCCAGTTTGAATACTGAAGAGAAACCTGGCATATGCATAATAAAGCCAACACCCTCTTCATCTCAGTTATCAAATTCTTTCCTTGGTTTTCAAGAACCATAGATTTTCACCTTTGAAGTTTATATAAATGCTGAAAACCAGGACTTTTCATTGTCGTCATGAATATTTCAAATGAAGATTTCTGTATTATATGGTATGATTTTGTATTATCTGAATTCCTACATATTATTATATAACTTGCATTCATTGCATCTGCTAAGTTCAACTTCATCCCAAATAATCTATAGATAGGATCTTCAAGAATTAAAAGTTGCTTTGCAGTGGAAATTGTAAACAGAAGGTCGTGTCTGCTAATGACAAGGAGTTGTAGATCAGAACATAGATCAAGCACATAGAAAAGCACAGGATCAAGACTGTTATAATTGGATACTTTTACTAAAGAACTCATCCACGTTTGTTTTCCACTGTTACACTAATACAGTGGAAAAGTTCAGAAGACAATTGAGCTGGTAGAGACCAGGATTCTAAGCTCCCACCTCAGCTCTCTACCAGAAAGGAAGAATCTTTTAAGGTAGCAAAAAAGTGCAGAGAAGGAACTCATGATTTTCTTCTGAATCAGCATAGAAGGTTTCATATTTCTCAAGCTCTTTTTGCACTTTTTCCATAATTATGAGCATAGCATGTGCCAGTATTAAAATTTGAAAACAGGCACAAATAATCTTGCACAGATGTATACATGAACAAATTGACTGAGTGTGTGTGTGAAGAAGAGCACCTGCACATCACTTAGAAATTCCTCACTGTGTGATATATTTTACATGTACAGGAGAGGGACCAGGAGTTGCTACGACACTACTGCAGTAAACTTTAAATATTGAATGTATTCCTATATCCTGGATAATTTTCTTTTACATAAATGCATTGCTTCAGCTTGATAGTAATAGAAGTAGGTACCCTATCTCCAGCACAGTTGTGAGTTTGGCATATTACTATCAGTAATATTTTAGGTACTAAAAATTATCTTTACTCAATTTTTACTTCAAATGCAGCTGAAACTTTGTTTGCATCCACATTTCCCCTACCTGTGTTCTCTTAGCAACATACCAGCTGACACTGGTGGTATTTCCCAGAATGTCAAGCTGTTTGTAAGGATTCATCCTACCAAGGAATGACATGTAGCTTCTGCTGAGTCTGAAGGAAAAATGGTTTATTTTCTCAGCTGATTGTGAAAGTGTCCTAGGATGAAAAGATATAAGTATGAATACACATTACAGAAGCAGCAGTCAAGCTACATATACAATATACTCTTTAGAAGCTTTTTTATTTTTTATTCGCTCCAAATGAAGTTACAATCTATCTACAACAGAGTCATAACTCAAAAGGCTGATAGAGTTTGGAGGCTGATTGAATTACTGTAACTCTGACTGTGTAAATTGCTAGGAAATCCTCTAGAAAACTAATACGAAGGGAAATCTCAAAATATTAAATGTATTTTCAAAAAACTTAAAACAGTCATATAAAGGTTGACCACAAAATTTGTGAAGTTTTCCTTGAATCCTTGAAGACATTCAAAAGCCTTCAGGACATGTGCCTGGGCAATGAGGTCTCAGTGACCCTGTGTCAGCACAGGGGTTGGACAAGGTGACATCCAGAGGTCCATTTCAACCTACACCATTCTCTGATTCTGTCAAACAAGAGAACTATATAGGAATGCATGTATAATGCATGATATATCTATCTATCTATCTATCTGTCTCATAAACTCTTCTTGCAAAGCACTTTGAATTTAAGTGAGATAAAATCTGTAGCCACTAACTGTGGCAAAAAAACAGAAAGGTATTTAAACATAAACAGGTGCTCAAAACATTCTCACTGTCATTAATAGTGTTAACACAATATTTTCCATTCTTTCCTATAGATTAAAAAAATAAAATTAATAAAACAACTTACATTTATATTCGCAGATAATATATTATAATTTTTTCTTGGTACAATGACAAAAAAGGGTGTTAAAAAAGAGTAACTTTCTATAGCAGAAAAAAATTAAGTAACTGAAATATATTTTTTTGATAGTCTTAACATCCCATTCTGGCTCCAGTTCTGTAACTGTACTTCTGTTTTGTCTCACTGGAATCAGATTGTTTCGAGAAGAGCATTTACAAAACTTTAGATCCAAGCTGCTTTCTTCCAGTTCCTTGTGCTTTTTATGGCTATGTAACCCATTCAATGTTATGCACAGCCCATTCAATGTTATATACACCCTTGTGCAATGGTTCACATAGCATATGAGTTTATTAGAGTCCTCACCTGCTGAGGGCTCTTTTACTACTCAAGCTGCATGACTCTTGCAATTATTTATGGATGTTTCAGTGTACGCATTTTCCATAAATTACATCATAAAGTTTGCATCAATTCCAGACTTTTCTTCCAGAAGTGGTTACAAAGGGGTACCTAGTAAATGGCCTTTTGATAGTAGACAGAAAACAGTGGCATTTCCTGATGCTGTTCATATTTCTTACCCATATGAAACAAAAAAAAGTACCTAAATGAAGAAAAGCTGCCTTTAATGTTTCCAAAGTTCTTACTGAGAACTTGGAGCAAGAATTCCTATAATGTTACCTGAGTTAAAATGCTGAGGAGTAAACGATTTTTCTTCCCACACTGCCATACAAGAAAAAAAAGTGTGCAACATCAGTATATTGCACTTAATCAAGCAGTGTCTCCTAATATTAGGATCTGAAATATTACAATGACAATTACTTCTCCATTGAATGTGTGAGTTTACCTAAAGTAACAGAAACATCATAAAAACATTACTAACCTTACCTTAAATCAATGACTCTTCAGACAGAGTCACACTCAAAAGCACTTTTGCTTATGCCAGGCTTCCACACTCTTCTTTTTCAATTCAATTAACACTAGTTAGTAACAGGATTTTGAGGTTTTTCTCTGGAACTCCAAAGCTTTTGTGCAACGCATGTATGTATCCAAAAACTGCCGCTTACAGTTATTGATAAACATTATTTATTGATTTCTGTTTTAGAACACTAGTTATTAAGGAATGACTCTACAGGTAAACAGAAGGTGAACATGTTTGTTCAATACTATATGTATGCATATATGTTATGTATATATATACTATATATACTATCACATGCATATTTTGTACTAAAAGGCATATAAGAGATTCACTGAACATATTAGAATTAAATACACTAAGCCAGGTGGAGTGCATTTAAAAAATAATCATAATCTTATTGAGTAGTTGATATCAAATAACTTTTCCCATGCACATTCATCTTCCCTAAGCCAAAGCTTTTGAGTTGAGACAAATATCGTACATCTGGAGGTTGCAGATGACTACCTCTAACTGGGACTAGATAGCAATACAAATCTTTAAAATAACAATAGGTGTTTAGATTCAGAGTTTTCATTATTTTTCACTATTTTTTTCGTTATTTTTTTTCCTATACTTAGACTGCACATTAGCATGTACTGTGAAAAAGTGTATAATGAAAAAATGTCATGGCAGACACTTTGGATAGAATGCTAGAGTTCTAATATCTTGCGTAGGTATCTCCACCTGGAAAACCCTACTACTTGGATTTTAATATTTCTTTTATTTTTATTAAGGACTTTGACGTTGAAGGCCTTCCTGAAGAGTTTTGGGAGAGTAAAGTAACCTGTTTCTGACATTGATACGAGGATGATACTTGGTAGCACAAGAAAAATATAGACCTGTTCAAATTCGAAAATGAGAGGATTTTGCTTGGTCTCCCATAATCAGTCAATTTGTGAATTATATTCTCTACCAGCTCTGTGTCCAATAAGTTATTGGGTTTCTCTAAGACAGGATTTTATAACTTTCTCTTGAAAACTTGGTTAAATCCAATTGTAGAAATTACAAGTCTAACATATTCTGCAAATATATTTGATGTTAATCTTAAAGATTCTAGCATATCTCTATCCATGTCCAGACTGGTCATTTTTTAGAAAATGTCTCACATATTGGGTTAAATATGATGGAGGTTTTCTTTTCATAATTTTTGTAAATATCTGAAATAATAAAGAATTTAGTGCCAATAAAACACTATAAGTATTTCATTACAGTATTCTGTACAAATGGTTATGATTTGATGAAGCACTTAGAGCACTTAGATAAAATCTGTGAGGGAAAATACCCCTTATTTCATTATAATGTCCAACATCACATAGACTTGTTTTCCCCAAAACAACTAAATTAATTTGGTATGGTATAAGTTGAAAAAACAAACACACCAAAGCCTTCAAAAGGATTCACATGGATAGGTCATTAGTGCTGCATGGCCCTATATAGTTAGTTAAAATTCTCAGAGGTTAGTTTATATCTTGATACTTTAATAAACAGTTTCAGCTTTGGTGAAAGCTGGAAAGCTTAATCCATTAAGAGCCATTCAGAACCAAAACAAACAAACAAAGCTTTAACCACTTCAGTGACAACAGCACAGAACAAACAAGCAGTCTCCTTCGAAAATCTCAGCAATTTTAAGATCAATAGCCTCACTCTGTGCTTCTAAGTGATGAAAGCTAGAAAATCTCTGCTGTCGGCTCTTTTCAAAAATGTTTCTGGCAAAGCTGTAGTTGCAAATTTGATGAGTTTAGTTTAGCAATACCCATGTAGTCTTGGAGGCTGACTTAAGTACTATCACTGGACACAATGAAAACAAACTAACTCAAACATCACTTTTAGCTGAAATTTCCTCTCTGTACCCTTAATTTACAATGTGAAAATACCTTTCAACATTTCTTCCAAGTAATTATATTTAGAGTTCTTTGATTATTTTTCTAATTACCAGCAGCAGATTTTTTTTATTTTATATATTCGTAATTAAAAAAAAAAAATTAGAAATATTTTTTGTGAATGTAAAACCAGCGACTTATTAAAGAATATAAGTCTGTCTCAAAGTACATTTAACCTGATCTGCCAATATGGATAATCAAATCAACAAATGCATCTATACACACAGAAAGAACAAAAATAAACTTTTTTTTCCTTTATAAGATTAAAAGCCTGTTAGGTCCTTTTAAAACACTGCCATTGTATATTGACTTTCATGAAAAGAACATTTACTTCCTTTTACTTAGTCTAGGCTTACATCATTCATCAGAGTTATTATATAGTAGATTTGTTACCATTCCAAAGGATCTTAAATTATTCCTGCATCTATATACAAATATTGATGCTTTTGTTTCCTGTTTTTAAATACAATACCTCATATATTTGTTATTTTGTTTTTCATTTAAATTTCACATTTACCCTTAATTATAAACTCAGAAGTACAATAGGAGGAGTATTCATTTTTTTAACCAGCAGTGTCAGCTAGTTTGCGCTTTACCCATAAATTATCTAGAAGCTTTAAATTATATACTTTCCTAGACAGTCAAAAGACACTGTAGGGATTGTCTGTATGTGTCTACAAGCTAATTTATCTACTAAGAGTTATCGGGTTTCTGGTAGTCAGCTGACTTTAGTAATTGTGTTTTAAAATTTAAATCAGCAACATAGAATGCTTTCAATATGAGAATGATGAGCAGCAAAACAGAACCTGTGCATGAGTTTTTGTTTACAGATCACACAATCTACCCAAATTTTTTCACCGGAAAGGCATAACATCAGAATAACATTTAAAATATGTGGCTTTATACAAGGACACTGTGTTGTTCAGTCCTGATTCATTAAGATGCTTGATGCATAAGTGAGTTGTCAAACGATATGTGGGTGGCTGTAATGGCAGCATGTAGGTTTGTATGGAAAACAAGTATGGCACTGTGAAGATTTTTTCTCTCTTTCATCATATAGGTACTCACATGTAACACTTGTGAGGGGTCTGCTAAGAACCTTGCTGTCAAATGAACTAATTCACCAGAAACACATGCAAGTTTAAAACAAAGTTCTCCAAAGGCGGAAAAAAAAATCAAACCACCTAGACTTTCTGTAGCCTAACCAAGTGACAGACACATAGACAACTTCATTGCTGCCAGAACAACACTCTGCACAGCCCACCAGCAAGCTATTTGTCACTGCTACAAGAATATCCTCCGCAACTTGGCATCAGGGTCCCTGGGTAGCCAACTGTGCTTGCTTAGTGCTGGAAGTGCTATCCAGTAATAGGGAGGAAAATGATCAGAGGACCTCATTATTTTTACAAAATGTATTATTGCATGTAAAGCATATCTTTAGAGACATAAACAGGAAAATTCTATAGGAAAATACCAATTTAGTTGATATCACAAAATTGTATTCTATATGAGTTCAAAGAAAGACAGTATTTAACTTCTTTTCATTTTTCTTCGTATTGTGTGATAAAATTAATTGCAATCTCAAAACAGCACATCCTCTGATACAATCTTGGCCTGCACAGAAATATTCCCTTTACTATTGCATTGTGTCTTACATATTGCACTGGATCCTATATACTTAAAAATGTTGACAGCCCAGTTGCAACTGTCTAATTATCATCCTCAGCCAATTGCTTTTACTGAGCAAAGGGGTAGAATAAATGGCAAGCAGTCCATCTCCAGCGGTTCTAGGAAAGTGAGTAAGGACAATGAAAACTAATGACTATAAAAACCTGCAAAAATAGTTTCCTAAGAGAAAAAGAATAAAGCAGCAGGAATGACAAGTTCTGATCTTTGGAAAAAATAAATAAAATAAAAGAATATGAAATAACCAAATAAGAATCATAGATAAGAGGACAAGAGGGAACAATTCCATTTAGTAGATAAGAGCTCATAGGTACTAGAGTAGGAAACAATCGTGTTAATAAACCAATCTGATTTTTCCGAAGTTTACATTAACCTGGACATTCCTTTTAACTGACCAAGTGTCTAATTGTTAGAGCATGGCAAAACACAAGAGGTATGTGTGGATGTTCATGAATGATGACCATTCATTATTTTGTGATTGTGACTTGGTGTAAGGAGTACCAAGTAAAGAGTCTTCCTTTTATAGGCAGGTGGACTTCCAAGGTACAGTGTGGATAAAGAGTGTGATGTGAACAAAGGACATGGAACAGAACATTCACAGCATGTCAGTACCACAGTCTGACTACCATGGCCTACACTGTATCCATTTTGCGCAAACTCATTAACTTCATGCTATGGAAAATATATTGTTAGCTGCACAAGGTTATTCCCTTAATGCATGGGGCAGAAACCTAACCAAAGACCCTAACCTCTCATTATTCAAATAAGGCACTAAAAACACTTACAGGAAATCTGGGTATCATTTTTCGTATCCATGATCATGGGAAGAGCCTATATTGTGATTAGAACTGTGCATTTAGAGCTCCTTGCAAAAGGTGGAGACCACAAGGTTCTTATAACTCAACCAATCTCCTCGCTGTTGTCATGTTATAAGCATGATGTCATGGGCTCTGTACTGTCTTGAGTTTTTTTAATGCCTCCTCTTCTTTTATGTCCAGTTCCTTACTTATGCAGAATATCTGAAGCTATTTGTAGGGTTTCCTTTTAGGTCATGGAGATAAACCAAATGATCAAAGACCAAGAAGCATTCATAGAATAATATTTCGTTGAAATGAGCAGAGTTCTAGACTGTAAACTCATCATCAAATAGCAGAAAGACTTGGGAGAGGTAAAAAGGAAAGGGCAAAACGGGAAAAAGACAAAATCAATGGCTTCTGTTACAAAACCGTAATGTCATACTAATATAAATTATGTTCCACACCCAGACATTGCAAATTAAGAGTACAATAAAAACCACAACTGGTTTGCTCTGGTTCTTACATTGCAAGCTGTCCATTTAGAAGAGGTCATGCATCCTTAAAATAGATGTTGCAAGATTTTTGTTCACCAATTAAATTATTTATTTATTTAACTGGGTACACAACTCTTTTTTTTTGGCTTTACAATTTTAGTTTTGTTGGTCATATTTGTGGCTAATAGTGCTTGATATTGTTTAGCACTGTAGCAAACCATCATACATTTCTTAAAATATTTTAAATAACAGATCATAACTAATGTAATTTCTTAATGTACATAGATAAATGAGGACTATTAGATTCTTTCAGGAAATATTAACATATAAATTCATATTTTTCTTTTCTCTCTTTCACCATTTAAAAAGGCTGTAACTATTTGGAACCATTTTTATAGTTTATATAATATACTCAAGTTTCAAATATAAATTCACACACAGAGGCATTTATATTAGTGATTTTGAAAAAAAAAATCTAACAAACAGTTGTTTCTTTTTGTCTCCTAAAGTACTGAGATTTCTATTCTATTAATGAACAGTACTGAAAGAAATGGGCAAGCCTTATTAACATTAATAACATTTAAGCAACCCAAACGTCTTCCTACTAAGAATTTTCACGTAGTTAAATTGACTGTAAAAAAGAGGTTTTCTTCTCATATTGACAAAAGCTTGGCATTGGGTCTTATCCTGATCTTATTGAAGATATTTATGTTTTACTGCTGAATTCTACACGGAAAGAATCAGGTCTAATGGCAACGCTAAGAGACTTATTCCTTAATCCTTCTCTAGAACAGAGCTTTTTAAATAGTCAGAGTTTTTCAAATTATTTGAAATTACACTACAACGAAAAAAATGTTGTAGCAAGCTCTGCTACTGACATGGCTGCTGAGGCAGCCTTTATACTTGGGGCTTCAGATGCTATACTTCAAAGACTTGATCATCAAACTCTGCCTTGCTGCATGCCAAAAAAAGGAAGTCTTACTTTAGACCACAATGGACTGATTGGTCTGGTGCAAAAGGTCAACAAACACTATACATGCCTGCTTGGGACTAAAGCTTTAAAGGGAAATCTTGCCGAGCAGGATTAAGGTGTCTATTCTTTCTTCAGTATGAGTGCATTGCCAAGGGAAGCAAAACATGCATATTAAAAAAAGAAAAAATAAAACTGTCATAAGTCCATAGCAGCATAAAAATTCCTGCAGAGTTAGTATATATTTTGCTTGTACAGAGGCACTGTATGGTAATTACATTTTTACTTTGGGAGTTACAATGACTGGCATATGCATGCATTCAGTTCAAGAATGAGGTTGACAAATATGGAGTTTGGGACAACAGAAAAGAATTATTTGTACTTGAGAACAGAAGAAAATTGTTGACTCATACCGAAATGCCTTTGTCAGACCAGACCTGCACAAAAATGAATTGTAATTCTGCCTGAACTGTCCAGAGAAGCTGGACAGCTATACCCCTGGTTTTTGTTTTAGCTAGAACTTTGTTCCTTTGGTCCACTTCATTTTCTTATCATATGTAAGGATAAGAATCAGACTGCTTACTTATTGCAGCATTGTGGGCGTTCCATGATTAAAACATAAACATGTCCTTGGTACTTCCCACTCACCAATCATGGAACTGCCTGGAACGCCCATAAGAAATGTTAAGCAGAATGAGAAATGAGAGACAAAGAAAACCAAGCCCCTCTGTCATGCAGGCACTTCACTGCAAGTGCTCTGCTTCTACTTACTTAGGTGACCTCTAAATACAGAGGTTTGTCCGGAGGGGACTCAATGTTTTTAAAGTGCATCTGGAAAGAGGAGAAACATCACCCGGCTTTTCTGTAGTGATTTTGCAATGATTAGAACATTTTGCTGGGAAACGGGGTTGTCATCCACCGCTCCATTGCCTTCAGAGAGGACTTTAGTCATAGGTCTGTGGGTGTCTAGGGAGTCTAACCATGGACTCTGAACTTAATTTCTTAATATCACACAATACTTCTTACAATTGTTCCCACACTTTCGTAGGATATTTTCTAGTTCTAGATCATCTCTCAGCCTTAAAAAACAGGCATCCTGTAGGAGTAAAGGGGCTTTGGCTTATTCCTTGAAACTTTCAGCTAATTTGTGACAGATTGGGAGACTCAGCAGGAGAATCACAGGCATTACAGCTGCAAGTAATATCAGCCACAAGATCATATTTATGAACAAGAAAAATGAGCAAACCCCATCATGTTTTACTTTTGACTTTTTGCATTAGCCCTACTAATGCAAAGCTGAGATGATTTTAAACAGAAGCCAAGTGCAAGAAGAACAATATGCATGTTGACTACTGAAAAATCAATATATCAAACAAAACCTTTTTAAATAACCCACAGCAATTGTACATACTCAGAATACAAAAGGTTACTCTTTGGGAAAAGATTGCAAAAGACAGAGATACAAGAGGATTAGGACAGTGATAAAAAGTAATTAATCAAACTATTCTTATGGATAAAACTTAAGTGTTGTGTACAATTGCCACAATAATGCAGGTAAACACTTGTTTTTGAAACAGAAAATGAAGAATCAGGCTGCTAAACACTATCTAGGAGTAGTCTGTGTGAAGAAATGGAAAAATCAACTGATTTATCTGGAGTAATATTGTGCTGTCAGTGCTTTTTCATCAAGGCAGAGGCAGGGTAACAGACGAAGGAGGTTTCCCGGAGCTGTGTCAAAAAACAAGCTCATAATTAATAGTCCACCCAACATCCAAAAAGATTTGTTGGTTTATGACTAAGATTCCTTACATGAAAAACTGGTGCACCTAATCAGTGCATTATAAGGAAGTGTCCCATAAAGGCAATGCCTTATTCTGTATATTCTCACACCACGTCACAACAGACAATTGCTCCCACAGATTCTGCAGCTCCACAAGACACACCCTGTCACTTCCAATAATCTATGAAAAAAACCTCCATATTCTTCAGAATTATATTTATCAATAAAATATTACTGGAGGAAGCAGGGAAGAAGCACACAAACATTTCTAAAACCTGTGTGACAAAAGAGGAAGTGAAATAACTTACAGGAGAGAAAAAATAAAGAGAAATGTAAGTCATTCTGAAGTGACCTTGACCTACAGTTATTGTTTCCTTAGGAGTGAGAACATGGAATGGTTTTTGTGTGTGTTTTGGTTTTGTTCAAGGAGGTAAGAGTTAACTGCTGAAGTGAAAGAATGTGTGAAGTGTGCATAGTGCTGAAAGGTTGAAGTTTGTTTTCAAGCTTATCTGAAGGGTGAGGAGCAATTGAAGAGCAAATGTGCCAAGATCTAAGCAGATAGGGAAAATGCAGCCTCCCTCCTAGATTTCTTCCTTGCTTTCTGATGGTTGAAAGTCAGCCCTACCTACAGATTTGTGAAGGATGAACCTGAAAAGTAGTCTACAATCAATAATTAATATTATTTAATTCAATAATTTTAAAAGATAACATATCCTAATTAATATACTTTATATAATGACTTAAAATTATAGGAAGATATCCTTATTTGAGGATACTCCAGAAGAAACAGCATATTTTATCAATATATGTTGGGTTTTTAGTTTTTGTTTTAAATTCATCAAATCATTTTGCATGTTTATAACCAACCCTATTCCAGAAAACATTTATACATAGACATAAATATACTACTCATGCTGTGGAAATAATGCTAAGTATAAGCTCAGTGTTTTGATGAATCCAGGCCTAAGAACAGAAATGACTGTAAACATTCTGAAAACATCTTAACAGGAAATGCTGCAGGGTATGAAGTGCAAAAACAACTAGCATGATATTCTTGGAATGCAATTATAGAGATAACATTATTGATCTGCTTATTAAATTCCAGAATGGAGACCAAGATAATTAAATTGCAATTCTCTCTCTGCTTTTCCACTTACTGCTTGAAGTTAGACAACATTTTCATTCAATAGGTCTATATATTTTTAACTATTATAGAATATATTTATATTTTCACTTAATATTTGTTATTATATTTACTCAGGTATCCCTGTACTGTATTTCTCCATATTCTGTAATTGTCTACAAACACTTGCTCAACTCTCGGCTCATCACCACCACGGGCAAAGGACAGCAGTGGAATAAATGCTGTAATCTTGCAGCTCCTGGTCTACTGATTTAGGAGAAGAGATACATTTCCTTAAAACAAGTATTGAGTGAATCACTATTTGGATGTATTGCACTAAAATGAGATGGAGGTAGGGCAGTTCACTCATATTTGGTAGCAGTACAAAATTCCTTACTCAATTAAAGTAAGATTTCACTGATTTAGAGACTTTTATTTTTAGTCATAGGCCTAAAAACTATTAATTTTTGTACTGAACTTCTTTTGTAAACTTGACTTTCCTCCTGTGACACTGTATATGTTTTTGGGCATATTTTTAAAACTTAGCAAAAGCAAAAGGGAATAAATGGAGAATAATTTTTCCTTAGTTCCAGGAAGCAGCTGGCCAAAACTACTATCACAAGATCCAATAAGCAACTGGCCAATATTTCTGTTACCAGAAAAACAGATAAAGGACATATCCTTGAACTGAGAAGATCTTGAAACTCAAGTTGCAGTCTATACACTATTAGAGGTATATATTGTGCATCTGTGAACAGCTAGCTATCTGTAAGCTACATTTGTAAAGATCATTATCTTGCCTAGGAGACATGGGATGCTCTTTTGCACTTGCTGTGATTAGGACATAATCAATATGAATGGTCAGCTGAGAAGAATGCATCGTAAAAGGGATGCTCCAGCCTTTCTAAATTCAAAGTTCACATGTGGTTTTCACGAAACTCTTAGTAAATACATAACATAATCCTAGACAGTCCTCAGTATTTAATTACAAAATACTCATCCATTAGATACATACAGTCATTAGATACAGTCTTATAGAAATATATTTCATATTTATTATTTTAGACTTCAAGGTAGGAAATTATTTCTTTAACAGGGAGATATTGAGAGAGTATCAAAAAAAGTTGGTTTTTATCCTACATTCCCAGTCTAACCAGTAGATTTATGATAACATCTGAATATGGACTATAATCACTGAAAAGCTGTCCTGTTTACTAAAAATGAGATTTACAATGGTGTTGAACACCTGCATCACTTGGTAAAGACAGAAGGCCTCAGATACTCAACACCTTGATACCATATTGTCATTTAGATAGATACAAAATGCAACACATTCCAGTAAACACAAGGCTGATTTAATTTTGTCTCTGTTCACTTTATTGATTTAGTTGGAATACTGCTGAGTTTACAGTGCTGCATATGAATTCCTGCCAGATTCTGCATTCACTACTCACACTGAGCATTATTTTATTCTCAGGGTAGTCCCATGGAACAAAATGGGACACCACCACATGAAGTACAGCAGCAGAATATGGTCCTGGCAGCAGACAATCGTATATTGGTTTTTATACTATTATATACTACTATATATTATATATACCTTTATTATTATAATAAAAAAAAAAAGTGATTAAAAAAGGAGACCTACATAAATCCTTTATTTGCATTTCCACACACTGCAGAAACGTTTACACATTCAAGTTTACACATGCAGCGGTATTACCCATTGGAACTGGTGAGAATCTTTCAAGCACTTAAAAATTTATTACTATTTTAAAGGGAATATTTGCTTTTACAAACAAGAATAATGCATGTAGAGGCCTCTTCTCTGTGAGACCCCCTTTTCCTGTACCTCTGAGTTTAAGGAGTTTTATAACAATGCTATAAAATTTTAAAATTTATTGAACCTTATGTAATATGCCTCTGAGAATAGACTCTAAGTTTTCCTTACTTCTTATGGAGTGACTGTGGAGTGATATATCCCACACTGAACTGCTGTTCTTGTGTCTTTTATAATATCAAACTAGATAGTAGCATGAAAGCATCAACATAATTCTTATTAATTATACTTTCCTCGTTCTTCTCTGACTTTCATCATTATTTTTGTTGTTTTTTAATATAACTACCCTTGCACTTATGTCATAAAAAATTCTGCCTTTTTCTCTTTTTTAATATTTGTATTCAAGACAAACAACAGGAGGTTGAAATCAGGCCATTTAAAAGAAACATCTGCTGACATTTATTCATATGCTACATGTTCCACTTTCATCATTGAATGTAATGATAAACACACATTCCAGTCAATAATGGCAAATCCCAGCCAAGCTTTACAAATGGTCTCTTTAACACCTAAATTGACAGCTCGGGAGAATTTGAGATAGAAGCTAAATATGGTACATTTGGACACTATTTCCCTAAGCCTAGAATGACTGAAAGGCTTTAACAAGCACAAACACTGTGGGTATGTGGGTATAGTTTTGTCTAATACAGGTAAATATCTCATTAGACTTTTGTGTTTTGTAAAGAACTCCTGACAATATACTTTTTTTTGGAGATGTGACATTATATTCTTCCTTGAAAAATAAATCTAATTATATTTTCTTTATACAGGAGAACTAACCCTAATAAAGCTGAAATTTGAAATAAATTTGCTTTTCTGAAGAGAAATATTTTGTCTGCTTTCATTTATTATTTCTTATAACAAGCCTGCTAATTGCTAATACATTAAAATATTTATAAATTCCCTTTTAATGCAACATTGTCAAGAGCTAGGTGGATTCTTTATTTAACTCATATGTTTTTGTGTCAGAATGTCTTAGGAACTGCCATATTGCAAACAGGGCCTCGTTTCAAAGCAGTGTTCCTCAGTTATGGGTAACCAAAGATCGTAAGTATAAAGCTATAGAGTTTTCGTGATAGGAACAAACAGAAAACATCTCATCAGTTTGTGTGCATATAAATATGTTATTCTGAAAAAATAATGATCTCTTTTTGCATTTCTATGTGTATTCTTTTCCATTTTAGTTCAGATTGATTAACCTTCTTAAAACTGAGTCATAAACTGATTTTAAGTCAAGCAGAAAATCACAGCTTTTCTATACTCCTTCATGTGTGAATAGTTTCTCCTTTCAAAACTCTTGTATAGTTCAAAACAGGTCACTCATTATTTAGCAAGAGGGGGGAAAATTCTACACACTCTAAAATAATGAATGTAAAAATAATTATAGGATCACAAAGTTATCTTGTATAGCATAATGAAAAGTGTTAACCATGAAGATAATGCTGTATCTCTTGGTTGAAAGAAATCCCTTTCCTGATATATCGTTATGAAGAGCTGCAAATATTCAGGTTCATTTGGTGGTCTTTTAATTCAGAGACAATTCACTTGGAGTAGAATAGCAAGAGTCACTGTTGGCAAAAAATTACAGACTTTGTGTCTGCCTAGGGACTCAGCTCAGAAAATTCATGCTATTGGATGTAGGAGCCATTGGATCTGCTTTTGTCCTAGGTGTATGTTCATAGCTCCATTATTTGTGTTTGCATTTCCTTTACTTTACCCTGACACTAAATGATTACTTGAGGCCTAAAACTATATTGAGAGTCTATGCCCTTTATCATTAAAATCAATGAATTTCATATATGACAGTGTTTGCAATGCTACAGGATAAATACATTAAGAAAATTTGATGGACATGTTCAGTGCAAAGTTAATATAATCTGAGATGAGTTTTTGCAGGTGAGTGGAGAAAGAAAATAAAGTATTAAAATCCCAGTCATAATATTTCTGTTGTATTTAAGCATTTTTAAACTATGCTAACAGACCAGAGGTTTGAGGATCTTTATTTCTTTTTGTTAAGATTTGCTCTTGTGCAAAATAAGTTACTTTTATCAACCTGAATCAATCTTTACTTTGAAGCAAAATAAAATTACAATTGGGCTTTTGACTGCTAAATTAATGGAACAGAAAAATTTAGTAAAACATCTAATAAAGTATTAAAATCTAAAGAAGCGCATTTTTTATTGAAATACAAATCTACATACCACTGCAGAACCAATCCAAACCCCGTGCCAGTTAACATAGAAATAATTTGCTAATGTTACGTAAAAGTTAAATGATCTTCAAGAAGACCATTTGGCAATTGGTGCATCATCTTCTTAAATCTAAAGCATGGGAATGAATACCAGATATCAAACATGAACCGTATGCTTTTGCCGAGTGCTGCTTACCCAATTGCATGTGTAGCCACAGTTTTGGCAATCATCGAATTGCGGTTAGAAACAATCCACAGTATGGCCTAGAAGAAGATTTTTGATTTTGTTAAATGATTAAATTCTCCACTAAAGTATCTAAGCAAGTCATCTGGACTTGATATTTATGAGGAGGTACCCCCAGCCACACCAGAACAAATTCCATGTCAGCGTTGTCCATTAGAAAATGTTTTTTCTATCCTCGTTTTCTATACTTGCAATCATTTCTCTTCTTTACAACATGTAATGTAATTATATATACCCCATTATCATGAATATTTAACTAGGTGTATAACAACTGCTACAGTACAGCAAGCAGTTCCAAAATCAAGATTCAGGAGTCATCATTCTGACAGCATCATTTTCTCCATCATGGAGAAATAAAGACATTACAATCATACTTGATTTTTTTCCTAAAAGAAACTAGGATTGTAATATAGTAACTATGAAAACCATAAATATTAGTCTTTATATCACTGGAAATGCTGCCTTGCTTTCATAGGAGTAGTCTCAAAACCATATGTGCAGAGACAAAGTCTTATTCCTGACATACATCTTCTAAATTAAATTCTGAGATGGCTTCTGAATGAGTAGTTTCTTTGACAAAAGATGATCTTTGCTAGTCCATAAATAGAATTAAAAAAAAAAAAAAATCAAACAAGATTTCTAGAAAGATGGAAAACACTATTGGGCTTTGTCCTTGGTCCTCATATTGTCCAATTTTGAAGGTTTAAATATACATGAGAATTTTAATGCTTTAACAAAATTTAGAAGCTTTTCTAGAAGCTTTTGAGGTCTGACTTGTTACCAAGAATGCAAGCAAAAGAATGTGATGCCCTTTTTAACATAGAAAATGCCTGCTCTTTACGTCATGCATCTTCCTCCAAAACATGCTTGTGAAGGCTTTCTGCTGATCAAATTGCGTGTTCTAGACTAGAATAGCTCAACTGTCTTCAGCTGAAAGATGTTCTGGATAAAATCCAGGGACCATCTTTTACTTCCCATGTGTTCCAAACTGGTGTGCGAACATTTGTATAAAAACAGCCCAATCATTTTGCAAAATCATAATTTTATTTTTATATTTTAAAAGTATTTTATTTAGGGTCTGAAAACAGCTGAGAAATGACTGCAGTTTTGTCAGTGTATGACCAGTAATATGTCAAAAATGACATAGGGATTTTTATTTGTGCATTTTGCTTGGGTTTTTTCAATAATTTCATAGACTTTCAGAAGATCTCAAGACCACTGCTGTCCACTTGGCTAATTGCTCTAATGGCAAGAAAATACTGAACATTAATGAACTGTCAACCGTGCTACCTCTGACACAAATACAGTTCCTGTGTGAGGGCAAGTTAGGCACTTGCCCACAATTCTCACTTCATTTCAGGGACTATTCTCCACACACTGTTTTTCTTTTAAAACCCATTTAAATGGTAGATGATGCAGATTAGCCAAAGCTGTAGTCATTGTGAGTGAATTGGGTGAGTTTACCGTCTTCTGTTTTTTTTTAAGTTAGAAAAGAAATATATGGGCTCAAGCTCTTAAATGCTATTATTAGGCCTATATATAAGCATGGTTGCAATTATGTACGTTTTTCTCTGAAGAACACCTCATAGGTAAATTAACTTCAATTATGATGCTCATAAAAATGCTTCTATTAAACACACAAAGATCTACCTGTCTTAATAATAAATAGTTACAAGAACAATTTTTGCCAGTGAATGTTTCATGACTTCCAAATGGATAAATTTTCCAGTGTGCTCTAGGAAGTTAGTATGTTCTCAGAAGATTTCTTTAATTTAGTTGTTGCTAATTTATTCACACTAATACAGGAAAAAAATACTGCAAAATTTTTCATAACAAAAAACTGTGCATATCTCTGTGTTTTAGCTGGCATGTGGTTCTACACAGATGGTTTGGGGCTTTCTTTGCTGCAAAACAGATGGGCCTCCACTGTCCCTTACCAATCAAAAGAGAACTTGAAAATACAGGAATATCTTTACTTCCATTGTGTCCCGTAATTCAAGAAAATAAATGCCTAAATATATAAATATGACTTCCTGTGTAAAATGATGGAATATCATATGTTTAATTTAAACTATTTGCCTATATTAAATGTGAAAACTGTTTGGTGTAGTGGTTTTCTTCCAAACAATAACTAAATATTACAAAAAGTACTGACTAGAATGAGAGCTATTGCTGTTCATCTTAGCTGTGTGATATTGTTTTAGTTGTACTTTGCTGATACTGTTTAAATTTATTTTAGATGTGATACGATGTCATTCAAAATAATTACCAACTTAAGAGAGCAGCTTGTTGACAGATCATCTTCTATTATTTTGTTCACATACTGCACTGTATGACAGTAGCACAGACATTTATAGCGTGAATATCAACTAACTTTGTTTTGTTCTATGATCATTTGCATTGAGAAGAAGAGTGTATTTGGGGCATTTTTCTCCTATCAACACACAATTTCCTGCCTCTTTTTGGAGAACTGAGATGAGGCATCAAAAAAATATTCCCGTGGCTATAATTAAGACTCCCAGAGGATAGAGAATTAGTATGAGGAACTGATTCACCTTGAAATCCAAACACTGCCAGTGCCAGAGGAATGCCTTTACTGGTCATCTTACTACAAATGTTGCAGATCTTTGGGCCTGAGTCTTCAATACATCTGCCACTTCTCTCACAATTTCTGCCAACTAGATGAGACAGCACATAGAAATCTTTTTGCATCTGCCTGCAGTGGTCAGCTGAAATGCATAGAGAACATAATGCTGGAATATATGATACCAGTTTAAGAGGATGTCATTCCCTTACACATGGCATAAGGCCATAAAATACTTTTGAATACGTTGGACATTGCTTTTTAATGATGTTATGTTCAATGATAGGCAGAGAAAAGTTCCTGATTATATACTTGGAAACATCCTTAGGTAAATTTTTTTTTCCTAAAAATGAGCTTTCTTCCAGCTGCAGAAAATGAAGATAGTCATTTCAGAGCCTTACATTAAGGTAATATAACTATTATAATGGTCCATGAATTATAACAGCATACCCTTTTTATCTATGCCTTGAAAATTACAAGCCTAGTGCCACTTAACTTTATTAATGATGTACATTTTTATGATCCAGTAGCCTTGTGTGGGAAGAATCACATCTTGCTGTGTCTAACTTAGATGAAAAATGGGCAAGTCATCTAATTTCTTTTAAAGTATGCTGATTTTGTTGAACGCATGGAACACTAAGCAACAGAACATCTTTTCTTTTCCTCTCCAATCTTCATTAATATTTATGGTTTTACTTTTATTTGGTACATATTGTGAAGAATATATTTTAACAGCAGACTTAGCTGGCTGCAATATCCCATCTTCTCTCGTGTAGGTGCAGAAAAATCTTCTAATTTCAGGTGATGTTGTTGTTCTATTTTTGTCAATCTGCTGAAGCTATTTTGTTAATTATAATTTTAAAGGGGAAAAGGAACAGATTAAATAGCCATCTCACAATGTCAGACTAGGTCTTTACTTCCAATATGTATCAACAATTTTTTTTTGCGGAATTACACCCATAAAGATGTAAAAAATTATTTGGGCATGCCAAGTGTTCTGATTTAGAAATTATGTACTCCAGTTCATGGCTGAAGACAAGTGATATTTTGATACAGAAGAAATAGGAATTGCTGTGCATCTTGCCATCAGCTCCTCAAGTGAACTCTACAACGACACTGAGAATAGTCTTGAGACTCTTTCCACAGCCTTTCTCAATTCAAATATCATAACCAGGATGAACGTAGTAGACTATATGAATGGTAAAGAACTGTACAGTGGGAAAAACAAGGAGGATGAGGATTATATAGTCATGTAAGTACAGTCATAAGCCAGCAAGGTTATTACATGTGTAGTGAGGTGCATTTCACTCTTGGGAGGGATTTTATCCTTCTTCAGCAGCCTTATTTGAAGACTAGATGAAGAATATTGATGGCTACCAAAGGAATTAGTCTAGTCTTCCTGGAAGAAAAGATAATCAAGAACAGGGATTTGAGGAAGGATGGGGTCAAAGTCCATGTGTCTTGTGGAAATTTCAGCGATAAAGAAAAGGAACTGCCTTTGCTTATCAACTTATTAGGAAAAAGCCCTTTTAACCTGTCCTACTATTGAATATACATATGCTAATAATCCCCTTTTTACTAATTAGGAATGGTTTCATTCCTCAGAACTTGATTTTTAAAGAGAAGTAGAAATGTTTAAACGGTACTCACTGAATATGCAGTAATCAAATTCATGAAAATCTTCATGTGGTACACAATGGTATTAATTATATACAAGTGAGTGGAGCACAGCTGAACTACTGACTTTTTTAGCACCCTCCTTGACATTTGGGTTTTGAAGCTTTTTAGACTAAAATTGTTTGGCTTGGATCATAAGTTATAAAAGTATATATTTTTCTCTATATCACAGCAAGAAATGCAGAAATGTACTGCATATTTTAGAAAACAAGTAGAATTACTATTTTTTTATATCAAGTTTTTGGAATATATTTCAAATTACAAATGGCAGGGAAATTTCATACAAAAAAAATCAAATACAATTAAAGCAAGTGTCATTTTCCCCACATGTATACTTTATTTGCCTTTCATAAAACCCATAAAGAAACATTTTGTCAACTAATAATTTTTAAAATTTGACTTGTGATTCAAAGTGTAAAAACAAAGGATTTTTTTCAGCACATGTAACACAAGAGGCTTTTGCAGCGCAGTTTCAGAACTCTTTCTTGGTAAGAAACCTTATCTAATCCTGTTTCATCCTTTAAAACTGCCTACACACTACTCTCAAGGGACAAATTTAATACTTTGCAACAAAGGGAATATAGCCCTTTCAGCCTGAATAGAGGAATTGTTAGGACACCACGTGAGGTATGAATAACGTTGTAATGCTGCCTTTTACTTGGCAAAGGAAAAAAAGTCTTCTCTTGCAACCAAAAGATTAGACCTTCCTCCTTGGGTTAAATTTTTTGACCTGTGCTATATCCCAAGACATCTATTTTTCTGTTGTATTTAGGTCTTCTACCTCTTGTGAAGTATACACTGAGCAAATATAAGTAAACAGTTTGTCTTAGCTGAAGATAGAAAAGCACTATTTAATTGAGTTTTGATGATAGATGTGCTCCAAATGATGCAAACATCTTTGACATGGTAAAATAATATTGTCTTATGACATGTGTAACACTACATAAAGAATATTAATTTAGTGCTTTCTAAGTTTACAGTGTTTTGGTGAGAAATAATAAAATAAACACAACTGATCTAATGTGGAAAAAGCCAAATAGAATCAGATACCTTAGTTCATTAGTAATAAGGATAAATTTTTTTTCTTATCAATTTTCAAGGTTAGAATTTTAATATAAATTGAAATAACATTTTTCTTATTTTTCCGTCTTAGAGTTGCGTACAGTTATTTATTTTGATAATCTTGTCCAAAATGTTGTTACTACATTTTAGATTGCTACATCTTTTTCAAAAAATACATAAAGTTTGCTAAAGATAAGGCCTTTCTTATCATGATGTAGGTATAATTTAACATTCTCTCTAATTTAACATTCTGTCTAATGTACTTTTCTTCATACACTGCATGTAGTTTGTACCTAGTATGCTGTATGAACAGCAAATATATTACAGCAGTTATATTCAGTTATGATAAAATACATGATAATGTAATAAATATTGCTGTAAACTTTTTTTTTCTTACAGATGATACTCTTAAGAACAGAATTTAGGAGAAATAGAAATGGGGTTACCAACTAGATTATAATGAATCTAACTCTGCTATATTGAAATAAAAATTATTACTCTTCTGTTTCCTCTTGTCAAGAATGAATTCCATGAAACAGTATGTGGTCAATTGCAACAGCTACTTGTTGCTGGTGAGAAGATAATTACACTCTGAGATCACACATAACTGGACTTAAAACTAATATTCTCTTCCCACTCACATTAACATTCGGTTTTTAAATTTCTAGTTACTGAAATGATGGAATGATTTCCTTATCATCAATTTGAAATTAAACACCAATACTGAATCCATCAGTAAGCATATCCAGTTTCTACATATTTTGCTTGGATGGTTTGGGTTGTCTTGCCACCATGTTGCCAAAACAAATTGCATTACTCTAGTTGTCTTCATTCAGCTTACATTTAAATGCAGAAGAACTTAGAGATCATTACTTATTTTCTTTATACCGCACTGCAGTAAATCAAAACCTGTGGATATACATAAAAATCTTTCTGATTAGTTGCCCTTAAAAAAATAATTTCCATCAGACAATGTCCTGCTGAGAAATTATCTCACTGTCTTCAATGCTTCTCATGGAAATGAGCTGCAAACCCACTCTTGCTAGATGTACAGCAATGAATGAGACATTTAAACTCTTCATATCCTAATGTTTCCAATTAAAGACACATTTCAGACACAAATAAGTCCCATAAGGATAAGAAGACCTCCATAAACACAGTGTTGCTTTCCTTAAAACAGAACATGAGCTCTGGTGGTACTATGTGCTTTATTTGCTTATTTGTCTTAAGCACTGATTTCTGTTTTAGGCAACTTCTTCTCGGGTTTTCCTGGTCATGGTAGGGGGGGTTGGGACTAGGTGACCTCTAAGTTTCATTGCAACCCCTTAACATTTTATGACTCTATGACTGTGCCCAAAATTGTGATCAGTTGGGAAGCTAGCCTGGTTTCAGTCCTTTTAAAGGTGAAAATTCTTGTAAAAATAAACAGGTTGGATTATTTCCTGCCTTGCTGCTTGTGGAGTTATTATATCTGTGCAGAGTGTGTGTAAAATGCTTACTATTCTTATTTGTTGCATTTTATACACACTTTATCCTTAAAGAGTGAATTACTTAAAATTAAAGTGATGAAAAATCAGACCCATGGTTGTTACAGATAGAGTAATATAATCTAATTTATTTCAAAGGAATTATGGGCATACTAAACCATGTTAGAGTTGTACTCATCTTAATGAACAAAAAAGGAGGGAAACACAAGTACTAACTACAGTCTATTGTAGCAACAAATGCAAAATACTCCACCATATCAGGTTCAAACCCTAAAAGTCCACATCTAAACTGTGGAATTACACCTTACTACGGCACTTTCCAGCCTATGGTGGCAGAAGAAAATTTCCAAACTTAAACCCTTTAAAGTGTCTCTATTTTCAACATAAATCACCTATATATCCACACTTCCCATAAGAAAAGGCAGAGATTAAGAGTGTCACTGGTCATTGAGGTACTTCTTGCTACTGAATTTTAAACTAAAGGGATGATCTGCTTTATTCTGCTGATTACTGTCGGTATTATTGACTATTCAAAAATTTTAGTCAGAGAATAGTGCAAAGTTTACATGCAAAATCCACGATCATCACACCTTTTTATTTGCACACTGCATGGACAGCAGTTACAATATTTCCGTCATGACTTTCAAAAACAGACTGCAGATGAGATGTTTGCTAAAGATTTGCCTATTCTATAGTTCATGGATCATCTCACACCAAATTATGCATGAAAGGACTAAGCCCTTTCATACAGGATTGTAACTTTTTTTCTGGCAGATCATTATAAGTTATTTTCTATCAAACATGTTAATAAAGCATTGTTATGTTGTGAATCTGGGCGACACTAAAGTGGATTTGGTTAAATTGCGATTATCAAGAGCTGATGGAGTCTACATGACTGGAGAATTATAATCACAAATGTGCAGATGGCTTAGATAAAGATCTCTAAAGACATCATTTTGTATTAGGCACCATCCACTGTCTCAATTAACATATATAAGTATTCAAGGTTATTCCACAAAACTAAGGATAAATTATGAGGGAGATTTGACTTGAAGGAAAAGTTAAGATAGAAATACATGAAAGTAAATTGGAAAAATTTAGGAAGCAACTCTTGATCACAAAAAAGTGTGGTTCCATACTCAAGATTCAAAATAGCTTTGGCTAATATTTATTATGTTTGCTGAAAAATCAATGTTGATTAATGAAATATCAATAAAAAAGGAAACGGAAAATAAACAGAAATAAATGCAATTAATGTAAATTGTACATTCAAAACTGAAAAAAGAAGTCAAAAGGTGAAAGGTGCAAAAAATACCATGGAAGATTCTATACCTAATATGTCTCCCTTCAATATGAGGATTAAATGAATACTAGTAACAAAATAAATTATAGTAATGGTGCAAACATATAACAAGGTGCTGCTGATTAAAATAGTAAAATCACAGAAAATATTATACTAATATATCTAATTTGGGGGAAGAAACTAGCTGACTGGTTTTTTTCATAAAGCAATATTGGAGTATTACATGTCTTCTGTACAGATGTGTAATACATGTGTAATACAGAAATTCATACAAGGAAAAAACTTCAGGGAATAGCATTTGTTTATCAACATATACAAATGACTTCTACCATCTGAGCACATAGCCTCTTGCTAAAGCTTACTCTTGACAGAATGGAAATTCAGGAAGTGTAGGTATATTACACAGCATGGCAAGAAAGAGAAATGAAGCAACCGGGACTATCACAGACCACTAACATTTTAATAAAAGAAAGCTTCTGAGAAAGCTGATAGCAAATTCAGTTGTCAAAGAATTAAGGTATAATAATTCCAGTCAGCTTGAGTCTACAGAAAATATGTAATTTCAGATAAAAGTAATTTCATTTTTTGACGAGATTTCAAGTTTCATTGTTAGCAGTAATTGTATAAATGTAAGAGACTCCAGTTTTGGTTAGACATTAACGAACCGGCCAACTGACAGATTCAAAAAATGGATGTCAATGCAAAATAATTGTCAAATGGAGTATTTCTAGTAGGCTTCCCTGGGGACTGGAACAAGACCCTAAGCTTTTCATCACAGGTATTTAAGTAATACATCACCTCAATAAAATTTCCAGGTGGAAAAACTTTGTAAAGTGGTAAATAAAGTCAGAATGATTCTTTTAGAGGAAAATATAAAGCAGAAAGGGGCTACTAGGTCCTCTTCTATGAGCTTTAGTGTAGATATTAGCTGAATTCTCTGAATCTTTGCATTTGAACTGAAAATCTCTCTCTCATAAAAATATCCAAGCATGTTTAGGAATATGCTCCACATAATCCATTGCACTGCAAAAACCACTTCTATCCTGAGTAAATTGTTCCAGTAATTATCTAATTATTTTAAATGGGTACCTTATCTTGAGCCTGAACTTTCCTGGCTTCAAGTTGCAACTACCACCTGCAGGTGTGGTTTTCAGTGAGCTGGATAAACTTGGAGGTACTTCTCTCTTCTTTTCCTATTAGTTTGGGTTTTAACCTACCTACATTAGGTAAACTAATTTTAAATGGGGTGAGTCTAGACCTACATCTCAGGCCTAGTTCTCCTGAAAGTAATTGTCATTGTTAGAAACATGGTAGCTTGGTCATGTTTCTACTGAGATAAGTCCTGACATCTAGGACTGTAAGGACACGGGAATTTTTTTGAGAACATACCATTGATCTACACTATCTGCTTTGGAAAATTACAGTGGGTTTCATGTGCCTACCTAAATACCAACTTCAACTCCTGGGTAGAGATACCAGAGATGAAAAAACACATAAATATACCTGTGTAAATAGCAACAGAAATCAGAAGATGACATGGAGAACCGCAGTCAATCAAACAACACCATTAAAGAACATTAAACCACTAAACTCATAAGGTTCTGCTTCACAGGAACAGATTTCATTCTCTAAAATGTTCAGAGAGATATTGTTAGGTTAGTTAGGGACATTTGTTTGGAAATGAAGTTTCTAAGCATTAGTTGGTCTTGTTTGATAATGACAATTTTTCACATTAAACACTGGTTCATAGGGATTGAAGATATTCAACTGTTGCTAATTTTTGAATGGAAGCAAGAGAATTTAGGTGTTCTCCAGATGTATCAAAAGAAAAACAACTGAAACCAAATGTTGAATAGTATTCACTAGTCACCTGCAAAGCAAAGCATTGCACTTAAATCTATAAACTTAATTATTTCTCATTAGTTTCCATCCTCAACTCCTACATAAAAGTTATTGGAGAATCACCGGAGCCTGTCAAATACACAATTGGTATGGATTTCATAACAGCTGAACTGTAAATGCACATGCTTTCACCACTTGGCAAAAAGGGCTGAGAACAAAAGATGAGACATTCCATTCTGTCACATGCTGTCTATGCTTAACTTCTTGACCAAAACAAAAGATTTATTTTAATCCATTAATAGTTGCAATATCTCAGGTTTCTTAAATATCATTATGGTTTAAAACACATCAAGAGACTATTCAGTATCTCAGAGAAAGATGCAGCTCAGCACATGGGTGAGAATTCTGAACATAATTTAATTCTTATACAGCATTCAAACAATATAAAAACAACAGAAGCATGCAGACCCTCTTAGTAGAACCAGATCTGCCAGAAATGACTTTTACAACACTGTTCTACACTTTGCTTTTGCATAGCCACAAAATCTGTAGCCCAGGATTACAGATGTGAAAATAATTTAGATTTATATAAGATTATTAAATTAGGTATAAATTAGCTGCCAACATTTTAAAAAAGATTAACCATAGGATGACAAAAAGCTGTATAGGTACCTGAATCTACAGTTTATCAAAGTAATGAGTTGGCTTCTGCGGCTACAAAGAGGAATGGTAGAGTTACATTTTCTTCAATCCCAAAGTCACTCAAGGTGAGAAACTGAGAGGTAAAGAAATTATCTATGAAAGGCTGAGATCTATGTATTTTAAATTTTTTTTAAAACACAGTTAATTTCACTAACCATACATAATTCTTATTTTGTTAAATAAACCAGAAAGTTCAGAAAGTTCTGAAGGCAAGAAGTAACTACCCATGATAGCAGACTGCCAGGGAACACAATGGTTATTACTTTCCTTACTTTGCTTTTACTAGAATGTTGTTTGTTTACACAAAAATTATGCTTTCCAGAATACTTTTCCTTTTTAAACAGCACAGCTATTATTTTTTGTTTAAGCAATAAATTTTAAGTTCCTAATTTTTGCACTTAACAATTTCCAAACTTCTGTACAAAATTAACTTCACTCTAATCCAGACTAAAATTTCTGAGAGAAATAATGTAAATATTGAACAAATACATGTAAAGTTATTTTTAATTTACACATTAAATTGTGCATCTTCACATCCGGCAATAAGAAATACCAAATCCAGTTACAATACCACACTCAGGTTACACTACAAATGAAAAGAATCTATAAAGAATAAAACTTATCATCCAATAGATGCAAGGCAGCTTTAGCTTGGGAAAAATCCCTTTGAAGATTAAAATGTATTTTTATTTATTAGTTCAAGCATATTTTTGTTTCTCTCAGATCTTTAGAAATATTTTTATTAGGAGTAAGGGATTTAAAAAGCCTTATATGAGTTTTTTAAGTTCTCAATTATCTACTAAATTTAAGAAATATTTCTGTGATTATTTGGTGCACTGGTACAAGAGTCGTTATAGAAGACTAATTAAGGTAGTAGCAAAAGAGTAAATGAAATGAAAATTAAAAGGTTCTTATGTTGTCAGTCAACTCTGCTTATTTTGTAATACAAGTTTCTACTGTTTTTCCCAGCTGTCAGTGCTGAAAGGCAACATGTAGCCACAGAAAAAAAAAGTTGATTTTTATTCCAGCTTGCACTTCATTAACAAAATTGTTTACTAAGGTCCTGTTTCTCAAAGATTTGCATCTTTAGAGGTACCGTAATACATATGTCCTTGTAAACTCTGAATGCATATCTTAGGGGTAGGATCTTGATATCTTTGGTATGCATGCTGCTACCAGACTTTGATATCAAAAATAGAATTTACAATTATGGTTTTTGAAATAGGAAAGAAAGATGGGCCAATTTGATATGCAAAACATGAAGAAATAATATGAAGCTTTCTGATAATGGTTATAGGTTGCTATTCTCCAGGGCAGGACAAAATGATGGCATTTTAAAATTTAAGATCTTCGCATAGCACCTCTCATATACCAGACTGTCCAAGAAACTCCTCCAAAGTGGCTTAACCATTCTTCTGCTTTTGCCACCTCTACTCCAGCAGCAGGAACCTGCTTCCCTTTCATCAACAACTAAACTTTTATCTTCACAAATGACCTGAATGGCCTTGTGGCAAATGACTTTAGAGCCTTGTGGCTTTGGAAAGCTTGTCAAAGAAAAGGAAAATCCTGCTGATTTATAAGAGTTGGTATTCCCTGCCGAGCTTTACTGGATTCCATCTAGAATACAAATCAAATGTCAAGTGAAAGTGATGGACTAAATGATTTGGCCTCCTCTGCAAGCTTGTTTATTTTGCATATCTGAACTTGACAGTTGTTGTCCAATAGAAATACCCATTAGATACTTTGTGTGTAGCTAATGTCAGAGAAACTGTCAATTCTTTAATGAAAAAGAAGAAAAAATTGAAATAGAATTGCTTCAACTTTTATATAGAAGACTTCTCAGAACTGAACCTTAACGTTTTTCCTATGAAATTCACTGCTTGCGTAGAACTTTTCTACATTTAAATTCCATGACTGATTATGAGAAAATATATTCAACTGTTTTAAAACTTCTCATTTTAATAAATTTTTAGTCTATACAGCTACTTGCTTAGTGTATTCACTTCAAGAAAAACAAAATTGTCAGTTCAATGTTTGAAATCTAATCTATAATATTTGGAAGAAATATTTGCCTACTATACATTTAAAAGCAAGCCACATTTTGTCTCTAAACATTTTTAAAACGCATCGAACAGTAAATTACCTAATAAGGATATTTCATAATCAGGAATGCAAAAATATTTACATCACAAATGAATTGCTTAGCCCTCTGCTTTTATATAAATTATGTAGAAAATATGGGTTGGAAATTACTTTTAGCAATTTTTAAATAAACAAAGTGGAAAATTGTTCCTGTGAGGCTTCATTAAAGGCTTTATAAAGGCTTACGACAATTAGAGGAGAGATGAAATCAATATATTTACATTGCTTCATTCAATGGTTTATCATACTTTAACCTTCAAACAGTGAAACACAATTAATAAATTCTTGTATAATTTTTCTTGTTTTATTTTAGAAATTTTCAGCATATTTTAACATCTCGGTTTTTGAAGCAGCAAAATACTCTAATGTATAACATTAATAAGCGGTGATAGACTTTACTATAAATATTACCTCTGTTGCCACGTACGGTTACATACAAAGCAGAACATTGCAAACATACATTCATTCATTCTATTGGTAACGAAAACATGGGCCTTTTGCATTTTTATTCATGTATGTTTTTTCTGTGGCCATATGTTTTACTAAAATACTCACAAAGCAACATTAAAATTGTAATGGCTATATTTGAATGTAATGGCTCTATTTGAATGCCAGCAGATCAATAATGCTAGGACTTTCCCAACACTTAGAACTGCTAAAGTGCATCCCCAAAGCTTCAGCATGATTTTATTCTACGGACAGAAATTTTTACTAAATAAAAGGCAAGTTAAAGTGTTGACCTTGTTGAAATGCCATCTAAAATGACTCTCTATCCAGTGACTAGTAAGAATCTTTTGATACAAATGAAAATTCTCCCACTGATGTCAATCCTCATTTAATTGCACTTACTAAGATTTCAATTTTTCAAAACAGAAGGATTGACCAGAAATTGGGGGAAACTAAGCTCAGGTGCTCCATTTCTGTAGTCAGGTCTACAACCACTTGGTTAAAGGGCAGCAACAGTGAGATTTATGTGAATCCAATCCAGTATGCCAGCATGTACCAGGTTTAAATGTCTCAAAGCAGACGCATAAAGAACAAGCTCATTGATATTAAATGTGGTGTAGGCTGCAATTTATAAAATGGAGCTGCAGGTACAAAGGAAGTTCATGGCCAGATTTGCAGCATCTCTGAAATACAAATTCCTTTACATGAGAGTTAACCGGAATTTCAGGAATACATCTAGGAATTAAATGTCTATATTCTTTTAATGTGCATGACTAAAGGGAATTCATAATGAAAGGGAAACGGTACATCTGTGAAAATAAAAAAAAAGGGGTGGTGTAACAAAATGGTTAAGCATAAGACAGTAACCAAGCTTTCTTTGCTTGTTCTCACTGCATTTCATTCATAGTGACTGTTGGCAGCACTCAGTGTGTGGGGTTTATATATGTATTTATAGATATATACATATTGCTTATATAGGAAGCATAGACACTTGAAAATAATTTGGTTTTATCAAATCATTCTATAGAGGCCAACTTGTCCCCTTTAAAGCTGCAGCTCTTGAGCCAGAGCCATCAGAACTGTATTTGTCTTCAGATTTGTCCAAAGATGCCTGATAAAAACAGAGAGTGCAGTTTTCTAAGCAACTTAATTAAATTGAAAAAAAATATCCTTCTATTCTAGAATTACCCAGATAATACTACAAAGCTTAGTAAGTTGGTCAAATTTGAAGGTTTAAATTGAACACAACTCACTCTTTTAGAAGGAAAGCTCTTTGGTTCACATGCAACTTGTGTTATCATAATATTATAAGAAATTGTAATAATACAAGAAAAAGAAGAATTGGTCTTAGCAGTTTAAGCCTTCTTAAGAACTGGATTATGAATGATTAAAATCAGAAGATTAAATTGACTATTGAACCTCTAGACTTCTCACACATCCTCATTTTAGTTATTTTTGTAACTGATGAACTAGACTGACAACACTATGACACAAAAACCCAATTTATGTGTCAGTCAATGCAATGCAATTAATTTGGTGTTAAGATGGAACATCAGTATAGTTTGCAGTAGAAGTTAGAATATTTTTGTAGCATCATGACATTTATTACATCTATCTCAATAACTACCACCTCTTTCCTAAATAAAAATTTGTGTTTAAAACCAAAAATATCTGCAAACTGAAAAATGAATAAGTCTTTTTACACTAAATTGTCACAAACCAGATTGGATATTGATGAAAGGAAAAAAACTTTCCAGCAGCTTCTGTGGACTAGAAGCATCTCTATATATCTAAAACTACATGTCTGATTCTGGCTAAAAAAGGTGGAGGCAATCAAGAAAAGCTCATATTTGACATAGAACCTGTGAAAATGAGATCAGAGCTGAATCATGGTGATTTCAAGATGACTGAGGATGACTTGCCATTTACAGCACCACAGCTGCATTTTAAATGAAAGAAAAAACCCCCCAAACTATAGCAGATCTGTTCAAAGGAATTACCAAGGTTGTAGCGTGGATCAAATATGTTGCCTCCTGTTCCTTCTTTACCACAGATTCTAACTACAAATATTAGCCCATGAGATGTTAGACAATACATAAGAAAAATGTCGGACATGTGGACTGACGATGGCCCCTATCAGCATACAGTAAATTCTATCTAGAATACAGGTATTCATGCTTAAACTTGCCAGGTAACCAGGAAACTTGGCGGGGGGAAAGGGGGAGGAGGGGAGCAGGGTGGGAGGTGGTACTGCTGAAGAGAAACAATAATTTTCTTCAGTGCTTCTCTCTCAGACTTCAGCCTCTGTAAATTAGCATGACAGATGTATGATCTGGGAATCATTCCAGATTACTTTTTAAGAAATTAAAGCATTCAGCACTGGTTATGCTAGAAATATTTTGGGTTTACTTTCTTTTTGTCTATCACAATGCCCTGAATACTTACAGATCCACTCTGATCCCATCCCTACTTACTTTGAGAAGTTTGACAACTAAACCTGGTTGCCAGGACTCAAAGCAAAACTTGCTTCTCTTATTTCCATAAAGACCAAAATCTATTCTACAATACAGTTTTCTGATTCATAAGTAAAAAATAACAATGCACAGTTGCAGGTCTACCAGCGAAATATGGTGAAAGAAGAAATGGCTAATGCAAGTGTTTGAGTGCAAGGAATGGCCAGAGCAGAACTTTTGACTGTTGTTTTGCTCATCTACTCTAAGAAGCTGGTATCAATGCACCCGAGCAATTATAGTCATCGAAAGAAACACACACCCACACACTTGCATATAAAGAGGAACATTACTAGGAAATTTGGGTAAGCAGGTCGCTTTGATCAAAAAACAATCAGAGTTATTTTGCACTAGATGTTGTAAAAAAAGTGAATGTCAAAGTCAAAAAAGGCAAAGAATGTAGACAGGAATTATTTGCATCATACTGTTGTCTACAGACCACAAACTTCAGGTGCCACAGAAACAGAGCAGAGACATGGCCCCAGCTCAAAACAGATTATATACTAAGCTTTCCAAGAAATGGAAGAAACAACAGAAATATGACTCTGTTTTCCTGGTGACAAACTAAGCCATGAAAAAAATAGATAAATCTATATTGTGAAGGCTTTGAACAATTATTTTGCATATCTCTTGGAAGCAATAGGCTCACAAAACTTGAAAAAACATGTGTGTTCTTGAGTAAAGTTCCCCAGCTTCCTAAATACAAATTTCTCGGAGTATGCACAATTACTTAGGTCCCAAACGTGCAAAGTGATTAAAACTGAAGTCTCAAACATGGGCCTTTCCCCATCTCTCATATCTATAGGATTTATTTGTCAATTCAAGTCTCATGTGAAGGGATACTTCACCATATACTTGGGAATCTTTTCACCTACTGCAGCTGCCTGGAAAGTAGAGCTCTAACCAGCAGTCTGGGTCCCTGTATAGTTAAGAGAGATAGAAATATTCCAGGGGGTGAATCATCCTTCTTAAAATAGTATGAATAGCACTGTAAGATTGCTTTTCCTTCTGCTTTAAGTGTCAAGGGAACCCTGACCAGCTCAGAATAGCTACATACCCTTATATTGAGTAACATCAGGTGAGATGAATAGGAAGACAATTTCATTACATGCCAATAGTGAAGGCATGGGTAGAACACTATTTGCAGGGATTCATTTTTTATAAATTTATTGAAGGCAAAAATTCAGGCAGCAGAACAGGTTGAGCTACAGAAGCATTCTCCATCAGGACATGAGTTGATATATCTGGTTTGTTTATTTAAAAGCAGATTAAAATGGGATTTGTTTAGAGTGTAGAAATATGTAAAGTGAAAAAAAAGGTAGGTGATGTTTTACTCTAACAGAACAAAATCCTACATGACTCAGTATATGAAAAATGAAAAACTAGACATATTCAGACAAGATATAAATTACACACTGAACATGACAACATGACTGGAACAAAGAACCCCTTTATAATTTCAAATCTTTGAAGAAAGTTAGGATAAGCTTTTTAAGAGTGTGCTATAAGCTAAATAGGTTGCATCGGACAAAATGATGGTAGGAGTCTAATCTAGCTTTAAAATCTCTTGCATTTCAGAGGCCTGACTGACTAAAAAGTCCTTAATGACAGCTATCTTCAGATGACTCAAATTATAACACAATTAAGAGGGGAATGGTCTTTGTTACAAGAGGACATCAAATGTACAGTAAACTTATTTGAACTATTGAGGTATGTGAATTCTTCTAGCTGTAGACGCTTCCCTCTTAAGATTTGTAACCTTGTTGCTTCTGTAAAAAGCAAGCAGCTCCTTTTTTTGCCCAAAATTGTTTTCTGGGGTATAATCTTTGCAACAGAGTTTTAATGTTGAGAGAGATTCTCTTAGTTCATTCCCCATTCAAATCCACCTATTTTGCAACTGTGCCAGTTTGAAAGGAACAGTGTCAAGATCTCACAGTGCTACAGGGACTCATAGAAAAAAAAAAAGATTTAAGCATGTATTTCCATTTTAAAGGAGTGTTCAAGAAATAATCTAATTTTATCCAGTCTTTGCATTGAACCTTTTCCAAATTTGTCAGTGGTTTTCAACAGAACTAGATTTTTTCTTATTTCGTTCTCATCACCTTTCAAAGATTCTGTGACTTTATTTCCCTTTGAGTTGGTTTGCTGTACATGCAGGTTTTTGATACCTCATAAGTTTCTATTAAACATTTGTGTTTTATGCAAAATTATATATTTTTGATTATTGTAAAGATGTTGGTGTCTGGCCATCTCTCATGCTGGACACCAGATTGTTAGAGGTCAGCTATGTTCTACAATCAATACAATAAAAAGTTTTATTAACAGAATTATTAAACCCTTCTGCCTTCTTGTTCCCCATATGCTTATTATGTATCTACTTTTCATAGTAGAGATGCATTTTAAGGAGTCAATGAGAAAAGCTTGAGACAGCTCAATTTCCAACTGTGTCGTGGTTATTGCGTTGTAAATTAAAGCATAGATTGTAATGTGTTGTGTGTTTGTTTTTTGGTGTGGTTTGTGTGTGTGCATGTGTTTTTTTGTTGTTTCTTTTTTCTAACACAGCTATTGCTGTATTGACACTGGGGAAATATGTCTGTTTATTGTAGACCAAATAGTTTCCTTAAAACATTCTAAACACATGCAAAAGTTCATGATGCATAATGATTTGAGTATTTCTTTTAGGTAGGTGTTCTGTATTTCAGAGGATCCATATGTGCTACAAACAGTGAACAATCAGGAACACTCACTGATTAGGATATGATTTTTTTTTGGCAGCCTCTTTCTGTTGCTCTGACAGAATTGTAGTGATGCATTAGTCATTTGCATAGAAAAGATCTTGGTCCATGACAGTCATTTATTGGTGGTGCCATCTGCACTTTTTGTGAGTTGATTCTAAGATAAAAAAGTATATTTGGTTCATTGGTACTTTAAAAATTTGGATGCAGTCCTAGTCCTTTTCAGATAACAGTGAAAAAATAAATAACAAGCTTATCTTGCTTTCTTATTATGAACTAAACCTTGAGAATTAATTAGAAGGACTGAAATAAAAATTCAATTGAACCATAAAATAGCTCACAAAGACCCCTGGGTTCTTCACTGCATCTCAAGGCATTTGGATTTCTGTAATACATAGTTCCACATGCATTTTCAAAATGCCCATCATTCTTCCTGGAGCTATTTACATAAATTGTCTTGTGCAAAACCCCAGTCATAACAACAGTAAAACTACGGTTCCTCCTCCTTGAAGTCTCTTATTTGTATGATCATCTTGTACATGTTTCAGGACAAATCTAGAGCTCAGTAAGAAAATATTCTTTTTCTGATCACAGGTGTCTGCAAATGGAAAGAAACATACTCATATCAATTACTAGTAGAAACAAATTCCTTAACTGAGTATTCTTCCCTGTGACTGTTCTGATCCTATTAAGTGCACTCTAGAGGATGTAAATTTAAGAAGCATCATCTGTTGCTGTTGCCATGATAAGACTCATGGAGTTTGCAGATCGCTGAATTAATTAGGCTCAGGCTCATGCAGCGTTTTTTATATTAGTGAGCATGTACTGAATCCAGAACTAAAGAAAAGAAAATCTTACACTGACTTACAGGAATACTTACATTCCTTCGCACTTGATGAAAAACAGGCCATTGGAGATTCAGTCCTCACAGAACGCCTTCCCTCAGAATAAACTGCATAGTGTCCATTGCCAGAGGCAAAGTTGAGGATTCCCTGACATTCAGATATTCGAATAAAGAACATATAGCAAAATTTTAACTTCAATGACACAACTCTCTTTGACCTAATTGGATTGGGATTTCTACCATGCATTATAAGCAAAGCAACTTTAATGTTCTGAAAATGTGAAAAAAACCTAGGCACCATTCTCTAGAAGTAATTTATATGCAGCATTAAAGCATTTAAGAATTCCTGTTCATGGGAATTTATGCTATGGTCACAGAATGAGTTAGTAAGCAGAGATGAAGTATTTTTTTCCATCCAGATTCATCCAGACTTTATTTCTTCTGGTTACATTACTTTTTTCAGATGAACGGTACATAATGATTGATAAAATAATTTGTTAGCTAAGTTGTGGCATTAATGAAGAAAACTCAGCCTTACACTCCTAAACATTTTGCAGCCTTATCTAGTCTTGCCATCTGACAAAGGAAATTCTTCTATGCTCTTAGCAATACCACCTTGAGTTCTGGGGAGTTACTGTGAATCTACTGAAAGTACAGGTTTCTTGCACTGCAAATTAGGAAATTTTTGCCTGACATATGATAGTCAAATGACAAGACATTTAAGAATTTAGACTATCGTTTTGAAGTATTTCTGACAAGTACTTAGGAACTTATTGTATAATTCTTTGCAATTTTTTAAAAATCAATTTTAATCTACATGTGTTCTTGTTTCAAAGACTAGAAAATTTGTTAATATTTAATCAATAGTTTAAATTATAAAAAATTCAAAATAAGAAAAAATTCCTGAATACTTACAAATATATTTTTTACCCCTGTTTAGGGATGACATACTTTTTAATCAGTCCATTAATATAGGGTGGGAAAACTAAATTATTAGATGGCCTCATCTAGTCTATATCCACGGTGGGAAAGAGTGATTTAATTCTGAATTTTCTTGATTTTGTGTGTATTTCAAGTAGAAGTTTTAAAAGGCTATACTGAACAGTAATACATTTTAAAACTCTTCCCTCAACAGTGAATAAGTAAGAGAAAATATGATTCCTTCTTCCAAATGCCTGAAT
This sequence comes from Corvus moneduloides, assembly GCF_009650955.1. Lineage (NCBI taxonomy): Eukaryota > Metazoa > Chordata > Aves > Passeriformes > Corvidae > Corvus > Corvus moneduloides. Next base: position 28,295,738 of record NC_045481.1, read on the forward strand.
TTTAAACTACAGAAAAATATCAAGAGCCATGATAACTACTCTCCATTTCTGCCACTTGTGTTTTTTATAAAGAAAATTCATGTAACATATAACTTTGATTTTTCCTTGCAGGACTCTGTTTGATCATATACATGTGGAAAGTACATGCTTCAGTTAGGTTATAAATTTAATGAATGGTTCTAAAACATTCTGGGATCCTGAGAAGGAGGGCCTCATGTAAGTATAGAATACTAGTAGATGTCTTGCTTTCTTCTGCAAGCAACAATGCTTAATTGCTCTTCCAAATATGCCTCTCCAAGGGAACACGACATGTTTGAGGAACACAAGGGGGACCTTTTATTGTGGAGTGCTCTAACAGGCTCTAAGTAAAGGGGTAATAATGGCTGAACTCACTTGAGAGAGGAGGGCAAAGTAATATGGAAAAAAATGACAGAATACCATTCCGTCACATCCTTCTCTTTTGTCTGAGGCTGAGTTACAGGAACTCACAGCAACAAGGGGTCTTAGATAGTGACAAGCCAGTGTCAGAATGCTTCAATTTATTAGATTATGCATTACCCATTAGGATATCTTTAACTTCCACAAATTTTTCAACAGCATTGAAAAGGATTCAAACTTTTAAATGAAAATTATATAATGATTTTGAAATATATCTATAATTTTTTTTAATTTGGAGGGGAAAAGGAAGATTATAGAATAAATTATAGCCTTATAATTTATTATAACTTTCAACTTACTTATACAACAAGTTTTTCCAGTGGATATTGTAACACTAAAATTACAGCACAGAGACATTATCAATGCATACAAACATGAGTCAAAATAGAACCATATTGGGCAGTATAAAGCTTTGGAACATTCAACTAATGATAATGAAAACTGGCTTATAAAAATTCAAACAGCATTTTGTGAAACTATTATAAAGCTAGAAGCTTGGGAATTAGACAGAGTACCCACACAGCAGGAGAGTACAAATGAACACCTACGCAGATGGCTGCTATAAGAACTGAACAACCACCATTCTATATAATAGAAAGAAGCAAAATGAAGTGCCGATTGTAAGTGGTGCTTAACTTTATTAAGCTAAGAGAACACTATTACTGAAAGTCTGTATCTGACAAAAGGAAATTACTTTGTTGTAATCATGTTCATGAGCTGTCTTGTGCAGTCAAAGGCCTGCCATTCATTTAAATTAAACTGTAGCCTTTAAAATGTTAATTAGATGTTAAAGCCAGATGCAATATTGAGGAACCTTTAATTTATAAGTTTCAACCATTTTTCTTGAAAATTCTCACATGTTTGTAACAGAACAACAGGCATGGATGGATTTGTGACAATATCAAAAGACTAACTTACCATATATATTCCTTTTGTTGTCTTTGATAGCTCTTCTATATACATTAATGAGTACATACAATAAATACCTCTTTGAAAAGTATATTTCTGAAGTTAAATTAGAAGACAGAAATTGACTGTATAGTAATTTAAAAAATTATTTTTAAGACATTACTTTTCCTAATGTTAGAAAAGACCTATCTACTATTGCAGCTTTCCTTTACTTCATTGTTCAATGTGCTTGAAGTATTCCCAGTATACATGGACAAATTCAGCAGGACCAATTGTAGTATTATGGCACCAACTGTTTATGAAAACAAAACTATTAAGCTGACAAAAGCATGTTCAAACAGCAGTATTGATGCTAGTGTGAAGTACAAATTGAACCCTTCCACCCACCCAGAAACATTAATCACAATGAGATTTGTGATACAGAATGGTAAAGCTCAGGGGATGATGAAGTCATTAAATGAGGGAAATGTTTTTCCATCGAACAAGCATCTGCATTTGTCGAGCTCAGATTTACATCATCAAAAACGTTGAATACAAATTCTATTGTCTACCAAAATTAATTTCAATGGTTCTAAGTGCCTGCTCCTTCCACTGAATTAAACTTGGTCATGGCAGATCAACACTTCAGAATTGAAAATTTCCCATAGCCACAGATAAATTCATTAAAAAATAAACAACCTGGTATGTCCAAAACACGAGACTGGCTTTTTACAAGACTGGCTTAGAAAACAGAGAATGTAAATTTTAAATTGTATTGTGTTTTGGACCTCAGTTTTCATGTCTAGTATTTATTTTCCTCAAAACTATTTTGCGGTATAACTTAGAACAAATTACTTTTGTGTAGACTTCTAATCTTCATTACAATTTAGAAAAAATTCCTCCCTTTTGGTGAAAGTCCTGTTTTGACTTTAATTCCTCAAAACTAGTTACGTATCAGGTTTTTGCTTTCCCTAACGCCACAACCTTCAAAACTTCAGTCATTACATATACTTACACATATATCATTGTATCTCATATATCAGGAAAAAATTCTGATAGAAGACTTCCCATGCTGGGTATAGCATTAAACGTATTTTCTTTGTATTCCTAGCAGTTCTCAGCTGATCCAAGTTTGAAGACACTGTGTCATTATTTGGATATTTTCGGTGAGGTACCAATGCTAGAACATGTGTAACAGGAGGGATATGGTTCAGTGATGTGATTCTGTAGTTCCATTATCAGGTCTTGTAAACCATGCAAATAATGAATGAAAAAAATTAGAAGCAAAAGCCCACAAAAAAAATATGAAGAAAACATTGGAGAATATTTTTATTTCATTGATTGTTTTTGCAGCAATAAAATTACACATCCCAACCAGACTCCTCTTACCCAGTCTTCATTGTTTTCTTTCAGGCAGCTACTTCCTAGCAGTATCATAAGTAAAGTTATGGTAATTCTGGACTGATTCCTATGTCTCTTTTGTCCCTCTAGCCTCTTTCTGAACCACCTTATTTTAGCATATAATGAAATAAATCATCTCATCTGTGTCAGGCATTTGTAGAGCATGTAGGTGTTTTGTCAGACTTCCGTGTCCATGACAGTTGCATTAGTGTGGACCTTTTGCCTTGTAAGATCTGATTCATGCAAAGTGCTATACCATTACTCAGTAGAATTAGGCTAGTGAGCCAACTTTACTTCATACATTATATGTATATAACTCTAGCACAAACATTAGTTTACTGTCACTCCCTTTTTACACATCAAGCTGACGTTTCCATAAAAGCAGCTCAGATTTATTATTAAAGTGGTTAGGCTGGTCTTGAATCCATTTAGTGTTTTCATTGTAATAATTTTTATTAAAAATATAAAAATCAGATAAAACAATAAAATCAGCCATTCAGAAATGTAATTTTGCTTCCCTTTTTAGTTTGTTATTTTTAAAGGTGATAAAATGTTATGTCAACTCAAAGAAAACTAATCACTTGTGCTAAATAGAAATTCTCCTCTCCTAAAAGTGCTGCAGATACTTTTGGCAGAAATAACATGTTTTTCTTCTTTTAATTTGAATAATTCTCATTCTTTCTCTCTCCTCAAATTTTCTCTTCAGAAAATAACTTAGGGGAACACAGAGTTCAGTAATATTTCCGGTACATGTTAGTGCTTGAATATTTTAATTTCTATTTAAAGCAAGTATTAGCCTTTTAAAGGAGCCATATTTCAAGAATCAGGTGGGAAGCACAGAAGTGTTGCATGCACCTCACTGCACTGATGTTCATCCTCAACACTTTGCACAATGTGAGAATGTTTAATATTTCCAACCCAGACTACAGATAAGAATCTCTGGTGTCACCTCACAACCAACAGTGCTGGTGTGAGATTTGTAGTAAAACAATATTCCAGCTGTAGCTTTCATTTACAGAAATAAAACATCAGAATGGAAGGGAGGTGTGGGGGGTAGAAGATAAACAATTTAGTCTTTTAGCACCATTTATACAAATGACAGGGAAGATATAAAAAGTGAATCTTGAAATGCAAGGAACAAACTGAGCAATTAGAATGTAGAGCTTGTTTTTTAATTCACTAGCTTTTAAAACAAAAATATCCAGGTAAAATTTATCTTCTAAAGACATCCAGTGCAGGCAGATCACCAAATATGAATAACCTCTTTCCTAAATAAAGTCTGTGGTAACTATGGGGCAGGCAGTTGTATTTTTTTCCCATCAATCATTAGAAAATTCACATGCAGGAGAAGTCTCAGGGGATATTTCTGGCTGGGAAAGAGATCCTCCCTCCTCAGTTCTAATCAGTCCATCCCATCTGTAATGGGTTTAGAAATTGTTAATGACATAAAGTGACAGTCGAATGGCTTTTTGGTCTGTCAGTATAGGGTTTCTGTGAGCTCTCTAACAAACTACTATATACAGTTCTCAAAGCTTCTGGAAAATGATCTCGATTACAAGGGAATAAATTTGATATGCTTGCAATCACAATCAGGAACTGAAAAGAAAGGCTTCCTTAATGCTGTTCTTTCAAGTGTAGTGTACTAAGACAAATCTGTCTGTGAGGCAAACCATGTAAAAGGGTTATTAACACTTAGAATGTAGGTCTATATCACAGAATGTGTAAAATACACAAACATCAGAATAACGCTTAAATTTATTACATTCTGAATGCAGCTGTAATTATAAAACCTAGCACCTATGCAGATTATGTGGAACAGTTTTATCTCAATATAGATTTTAAGTCTGTGTGCATGAGTATCTACCTCATTTACAATATTCAACGATAAATGTGGACCTAGACTCTGAAGACTTTCCTGAACCGAAACTTGCTGTTTGCTGCAAAGCAATGCCTAACTTGGTCTTTGATTGACAGTCTAAACTTGCAGGATTAAGCTCCCTCAATCTCACAATTCTGGTCTGAATTCAATTATTTTTTATATCAGACTGATGATAACACCTAGCAAAAGTTTAAAACATTTCAATTTGAAATGTAATACAAAACTTCACTAGAAGATCAAGATACTGAATATTACTGTTAGTACTATATAAAACAAGATCAGATCCTGATCCCTCACAATCAAAAAAAAATTCCCTCTTTTTTAGCTGATTAAAAATTAATGAAATATTTGCATGAAGGAACTCAGGGTCTGGCCAACTGTGCAATCCTTAATAATGTATGCAATATTTGTGAATATGAATCATATTGGAGAAGGTTAATAATGGATATGGAAATGAAGATTTGCACAATTTTTGAAGACAAATTTTCCTCTTCTAGAGCTAAGAATTTGCTTTCCTATTACTTTTTGTCAGTTTGAAGAAAATTCATTACACTTGTGTGTCAGAGAAACTGACATTTCAAAGACCGACATCCATACCAAGTTTCACTAAAGTGCATTGCTCTGGACGATGCTCCATCCTCCTCATTTGCTGAGGCCAAAATTCCTTAAATACTATCTGTAAGTGATCTCAGAAAGTCTATCTATGTCCATAATTGCTTCCCAATTTTCTCCTCGTGGAAATATTTCATCATGCTAAATGAAAATAGGAAATATAAAAATGTCTATTCCTGAGCACCTGTGGCATGAGCTGACAGACTGTATTGGTGCTGCATGACTCTGTCATGTGATAATGACAGCTGAAATTCAAACAGGGAACTTCTTCTGGGCACAGGGTGCTCCTTGCCTCTTAGTCAAACATCATCATCTTCAGGAAGTGAGGATATCCCAGTAATTGAATTGTGTCCAACGGATGCTCTCTTCAGTAAAAGCACAGCTTTAAATATTCAGTAGATGCCAAACATCATCATTAATGTCTTGGAAGTTATCATCATATTACTTTTAAACTGCCTACTCAGCAACAAAATTTCAACCTAACCTGGAGTATTACCATATTAATTTGTGAATAGTAGGGCTATCATCATACCTCCCTATCTATGCCAAAAGCTATTGCAACTTAGCCAGGAGATCTTCAGGCTCAAGTTGAGATGAATGTTCTTCAGCTACTTCTCAATGCCCTTGACTTGCATGATCCTTCAACTGTTGCTATAGATAAACATCAAGGAAGATTTTTAGTATTTTCTCAGCTGAAGTCACATGTCACGAGTCACCTCTTCTTACGCTACCATAGAATTACAGAATTGCTAAAGAATTAAAGAATACATTAGAACTCTTCTATGAGCAATTTTAGGAATCAGTTGCTGGGTCAACTTCCTCTTGCAAAACTTAGTTTCTCTCTATTCTCTCTTTGTTATCTCTTCTCTTCATTGGTTTTGTCATAGAGTTCTCAGTGTAACTGTGATTTCCATCAAATTCTTGATACTCAAACTCTGGCTTCCACCCACAAGATTTCAGCTTTCTTACCATGCACTTAACCCTCAGCAAGTGCCTGAAACTCCCTATACATTATGCATACCTGAATAAATCATGCTGCTCTTCTCAGTGACACCTTTTATCTATATTTTATTCATCCTTTATTATTAGCCATAATATTGCTGCCAAGAAAATTCTTTTGGGAAGGTAAAAACACTGTTTTCATGCCATTGAATTTGCTCACTCAGATGACCTATGCAAACCATTGAACCTTTACTGTAATTTCTTCACATACTGGAGGTTGTGTGTGGGGTGGGGTGAGGGGGCACTTTGAATCTACCTCTGGGTCTTCTCCTTTTTTAGGTCTTTTTCTGCCTAGTTTCAGAAGACCTTAAATAAGTAATGAAACTTTTCTATACATATGCAATACATTGTACATATCTTATGAACTTGGACACCACCATAGGTTCAGTTATTTAGTTCCATAAAAAAGCATAGCTATCCCTAGCAGTAGCAGGGGGAAAAAACCTTAGAAGCTATAATGGAAATGTTTATCTTATTCCCCAATGAGTAAAATCAAAAAAGAATTAAGTTTGTACCAAAGAAGTGAAACATGACATTTTCCAGCAATTTCAAATTTTAGGCTAGAGATGATTATAAAAAAAAAAAAATCTGCTGTTTGTGCTGCATTTTAAATTTTCCTACAATATTTATCAAAAATGTAAATTAAATATAAGAAGTCTTATTTGTAATTCTTTGTTTTGTTAACAACTCTAATTCTCTATAAACAGCAGGTAAAAAATTCAAGAAAACCAAATCAAGTCAATATTATACTGAACTCAGTGGCTAATATTGTTTCTTCCAGTGTTACCGAGACAAGCAAAATACAGTAAGAACTGTACTGTCAAGAATTCCCTGGTAATTGCCATATACGTGTGCTCTGTGAGGATTTTTTTCTGGATACAGCACAAAAGTTCTGTTTTATATCACAGTGCTCCATTGTTTTAGAAGATATTAAAAAATGTTCCTATTGTTGCTTTCCTTCACTGGTTTTCTTTTCTGATTTCTCATCATCCCTTCAGAAACATTCTTTGATGCCTCCTCCCATTCCAGTCTCCCTCTTCCAGTATTTTTCTCCTACTACACTGCTCTTGATCAGCAGTTTTGCACTCTGCACCTCGGTCCTTATGTCAAGATCTCACAATCCTAGCTGTTGACTAAACACCTACCCACATCCAGCATTGTGACCTACCTTTCTGATCTCTCACGAATATGTAGCTGCCACTTTAAATCAGCATGATGAAAACAGACCTTTTGATTGCCACATTAAACCTTCCTGCTTACTAAGTTTTCTCAACACCTAGACTACCCCTTACTTGATGTTAAACAGCCTCAAAATTTGCATCAAAATTTGCACATCAATTTTATTCAGAGGAAATTCTGTTAAAATTTAAAAGAAAAGGGGCATTGACTCTTAAGTCACAAGTCTACTGTGATATCCACAGAAACATTTCTTTTCACACTGATTAAATATTGTGAGGTGAGACCTCAGTCTTTTTTTGGTAAGCTTTGTTCAATTTGCTACTTTGCTCTCTCACCCGTCTGGTTGCTGCCTGGCTTTCTTTCCAGCCCACCATGTCCCTTTTTGATATCTGGATTTTAAACTCTGTAAAAGAGAATGTCTCACTACTAGACCACAGAACAGTTTACTACAACAGGAGCATCATTTTTCTATAAGATTCTGGGACAAAATTGTACAAATAATAATGAGAAAGGATTGTGAGAACTAAGCTCATTATCTTGATTTAGAGTTCTACCAGTCATTCTAAACTAGGAACAATTTACAAATTAGCAGATGTTAATATAAAGATAAATGAAAGAGTCCTATGGAGCAACTCCTAGTGGAAGAAATAGAAATCCTAGTCTTGATTTACAGTAAGCCTTATTTGGAAAATTTCAATAATGCTTGTTATACTGACCCTCAGCAAAGGGTTTATTTCATTCTCAAATACTTGTGACATGCTATAAGGTGACCTCCTACTCAGATCTCTGAGAGAAATACAGAAGATGCTAATGTTTTTTCTTCCTCTCTGTGTGACAGTGACATTTTATGTTAATTTCATCTGCTCCTTGAGCTCTCAGAGCCAAAACATTCTGTGGGAGGCAGAATGATGTCATTTTAGTCATAGCATAATTTTTCAGCTGCTAGAACAAGACATATTGTGGCATATTCTTCAGTACTTTTTAAAAGTAGTGAAATATAAACTTAAGGTGATATATTTATGCATGAGGGGGTTACACTGCCTTTTTCAGTTTTTAGAGCTAAGTAGCAGGTTTAAAGTGACATCATTCCTCCTCCACCAAATATTTTTGCTTTGAAGCCTAGGGAGACAAAATAACCTTGACCAATTAATATGATTTCCAATTGTTGTAACAACAGGAAGGTAACTTGAAACATGAATTTTGTGTTGCATTTCAATCAGGTGCTTAACTTAAATGTCATCCAGAAGAAACCGTCCACAGGAGAAATTGGTCATTTTTTTTAGAAATTTGAAAATAAAATGTAAGTAAAAACACTGAAATTCTCCTAGGTCTAAACAAATCAGAACTAGTAATCATCACAGAGGATACAATAAACAACTGATGCACTGCTAGCTCGGTTTTGAAGCCAGCGAAAAGATCAAAACCAAGGGGCCTCTCTAGTCAGATTTTCAACAGAAACAAACATGGTTTCTACTTTGGATTAATCCAGAAAATATTCCAAACAAATAACAGTTATGAGTGATGATTAGGAAATGCATTTTGAACTTAATTTGCATTTTTAACATTGTCTTATGCAGCAAGGAAGGCATAATCTGTAGAGTCTGACCATTTCTCATTCTTCTTTCTTATGGTGTCCTCACACTCCTGGAATACAAAGGGGAAGTATAAGAATAGGCAGGAGGACAATAAAAACAAATCCCCACAAACAATCCCCTCTTTTCTGAATTCAGATATTGTTTTTCTGTTTCAGTTGTAGGGAACAAAATTTCATGAAAGACTCAGCTGCCTAATGCAAAAAGATGTGTTAGTAGTAGGACAGGGGAACATTTATTGTCTTTACTGTGTATTTGGAAAATGATATGCTACCTGCAGATTGACAGAATACACTCTGAGATCCAGGAATCATCAAAACTCTTTGAAGCATTAGTGTTTCTTTGTGCTCAGGGATATTAAAACAGTCTCTTTTGTTGACTGTTATGAGAAAGCCACTGAGTCACACGTCAGTGAGAATGTTTTCCTTATAAATTCTCTCCTTTCCAGTGTACCTGCACTGCAATGTCTAAATTTAAACAGAAGAAAGTAAAAATAAAAACAAAACCCCCCAACAAACAACCCACAAACAATCCCCCAACCCCTGAAAGGGTGGTAAATTTCATAAATTTAAACACAAGACTATTTTAAATACCATGTTTTGTATAAAGAGATAATGCTGTTTTACTTCAGATGAGCACCAAATTTTGATTGTGTTCTCTTTTACTAGTAATACAATTACAATACTAAATATTTTCTGTTAGAGATTTGTATAAGGTATTTTTCCAACCAGCAACATATCTGATGTGATAACTCAGAATGATCTCCTATTACTCTGGAGTATAATTAGGTGTTACAGTGGGGAAACTGCAACAGGTGTATCAATCAAGGAGGCCCATGGAAAAGAAATATATATGGACAGATTCTTGGTAGACGTTTCAGAGATGTTTATTTCTCCAGCCGCATGGCCGGGGCTCTGCCGAGGAGCTGCTCAATCACGGGACCCGAGGGTCCTTGGCCACACTGGGGAGCACAAACCAACCAATGGGGAATGAGACTGAGCAGGGGCAGGGAAACCCCCTGCCTCCCCCCAGGGCCCCTCTCCCAGGACCACATGGCAGGGGTTAGGGATCAAAAAATGCTGTGCATCTTTTTTCACAGAGGTAGATGCTACACTTCTATGTTGAATTGTATTGCTATGGGGTTTTTTTCCCACCTATTTGAACTAACAGTGATTCAGAATCAAAATTTGATTTTCAACTATATTTTATTTAGAAATCTAAATCTGAATCCACATAATGCTTAACTATGGCATTTTAAATCCTCCTTAAGTCTATACTTCTCCACAAGAGAGTCCAGTGGAAAGATATTAAAAATTATTAAATTCCAGGCACCTAACTCTTTGTAACTGAAATTTCATGTCATCAACTCCTAGACAGTAATACGTTTAAAATGGAAGGGTCATTCAAAATAACAAAAAAAATATCCCTTGTTATTGAAAGTATGAATGTTTCATAGAAAGCATAAACCACCACATACCTGTAGCTTACATTTTTCTCTAATAAAGTGTCACACAGACTATATACTAATGGGTAAACTGTACTCCCTAACCTTTAAATACTTTACCCTTTTATACAAAGACTGAGCATTATTAGGTAATGAAAGAGTGTATGAGAAAGTAGTAGATTATTTATGATAGAAACAAAATGAAACTAATGGGACAAGATTTGAAAGCTGTGATGCATGAAAGGTGCTATAGAGACAGCTTTGGCACCATGACAAATAAAGATAAAGACTCAGTGGGAAGCAACAGTGTGAACATGACTACGAAGAAGAAAGAATAGATTTACTGAATGAATCCTTACCATCTGGTGTTTATTTAATACACAATGAAGGTCAAATGGCTAGTGATCCCTTTTTCTATAGTCCAGTGACCAAAAGAATGGGAAGAATCAATGAATTTATCAATATGTCTGGAAATGTTTTAACATATGATCTGATTGAGTCAATATTATAGGAGCAACACATTCATTACTATTTCAGATATGGTTTGGAAAAGACTCTATGGACAAGAAGTGCATCCATTTTTTAACTCTGTCAGAAGTTCTATCAAAAAGCACATCATTGTGTAAAAGCAGATGCATTTAAAGAAATAGCATTTATCCAGTAACATTCAAGAAACTAGCAAAACAAAATCATGGCTTTCAAGTCTGAAAATTAATTAGTTTGTTTTAAGCTCTGTGAAATATTTTCTTCCTTTATTTCATTCTTTCCTTTGTTTCTGCTAGATTGAATACACATCTGGTTTATGTAATTATACTACAGGGACTTACTAAAGTTTAGTGAAATATGTTTATTAGGCATTATATGCAAACAGCATACACTAAGAGTAAATCTTATGTATATTTAACAGCATTATTTTACATAACATTCTGTCTTCTTGGAGGTTCTAGCTGTTCTATGCTTTCCTTCTCTAAGGAAAAGTATATATTCCATAATATTTACCCATACTATAGTGCAACTACCCTTTGTTGACTGGAGCTCTCTTAGCTATTTGATTAATAATGAAATTTGGTAAAAGACTTACTTTTACAAAAAATTAAAAATATAAGATTTTTTTTTAAAATACAACCCGTCAAATGGTTAAAAACATTCTTATATCAACCTCCAAAACAGACAATGTTAAAAGGTGTTATTTAAGACTGTGTACATTAAAAACATCCTTCAAACAATGCCTTAAAAATTTTGAAAGGAAGTAACTTGGTGTTTACAGATTTAACCACTGGAACTCCTGACTCCTGCTTTCGTCTCTATCCTCCATTTCTCTTCTGGCCTCTGAGTAATTTTTTCGTTTTATTTAACTATTTTCAGTGGAGGTATAATAATAACTATGACACAGAAACGTAGTAGGTCCTCTTTTTTTATAATAAACCTTGATATTTTTAAATAGAAAAAAATTGTACATGCTGCTTCAGCAGCAACCTCATATCTGATGAACAAAAATCTCCAAAGAATCTTCCTTTTAGTTAAGACTTTAATAATCTTGAATTAAAATTAAAATGTAGATTTTACTATGACTTTTCATTAATGTAGATGTATATTGTGGAAAATAATTCATAGTTAACTATACACACAACCTATCTGATGTTCTACCCTTCTATTTCACAAATTAAATTTAGCTCTCATTTGTGTCATATTTTAACTCAAATATTATAAATACAAGAAAACTAGAAATAGCAAATAGGTCCTGTCCCCTACTGGTGAAAATCCCATTCTAATTAACTGGATTTCTGGCAATGGACAGCTAGCATGGTAACCCATAGGGTACCTCTATTTTAGGGTATTGACAATGTTCTTAAATAGGCAGGATTAAAAACACAGCCTCAAATATGAATCACTCCTCTATTAGAATCTGAAAAGTTTAATGAAACAAAGGCTAAGAAGAGCTTAGAAATTAATTTGGGAAACATGGAGAAAACTCAAGCACCAATAACTACTTACCAAATGCCTTCCTCACTGTTAATCATATCTTATCCATCCTCTTCCCCGCCACTTATGTTAGATTACCAGAAGGGAATTAACCTATAATGTCTCTTTAACTGAAAAATGGATGATACCACTTAACATCTATAAAATCTACTAGTCTGTGCCAGGATCAGCCACAGAGATTAATGCTGTATGTTGACGTAGTTTCTCATCTCCAGATAAGCACATTTTTTACCTTAAGCCACCTCTCAATGCTTCTTGATGGAAACATTCTCAACTTGAGTATAACTAGGATGCTTCTTGGACAATCAACTAAATCTGTCTTTTTCCATTCTTTTTCTTTTTTCCCCTTGCTCTCAATTTATCAGGACAACATATTTTTCTCAGAAGCCAATTCAGGATAAGACAACTGTGAGATACACTTTTAATTACCTTAATATAATTAATTCTAGGTTCTCTATTAAAGCACTATGCCATGTTTTACTCAGAAAAACAGACCAAAAGCCTTTTTTTTAAAATCACCAAAGGAAGATAATAGTTTCATAAGCTCTCTTCTTGCAAGACCTGGGATATTTGCACCCACAAAAGCCCAAATAAATTTAATGAATTCTCTTTTTCCTATCCTCCATTCACACTATACTTTCTGAAACATTTAATGTTCATTAGCACATGTAGCTAACTGTTACTCTGTTGAGGAGGACACAGTTAAGGATCTGATTTTAAAATGCTCCTACCTCTTCCAGGGAATTAGTTTATAGGATGAGAAAAGATAATGAAGCACAGGGCAAAATATATAATTTTCTGTCTCTTTTCCTAGGGAGAGCTTTCAGGAGTAATGGCAAAAGGCAGTTTACAAAATGTCATCCATTCACACTTTATTACTTCAAAGGTAAGATGTGCAAGAACAGAGGGTGTGTAGGGTAAAACCAGGCCCAAATTTGGAATCCCTTTTACTGTTCCTCCTTGGAACCTCAGTGACTTATAATTTTACTTCTGCTGCAGAGAAGTAGATATCTCTGCTTGTTCCTTTGCAGTATTATATGCCAGCAACATATTTCAGCTCAATCAACAAATTTCAGTGTCAGCAGCAGGTGACAGGTTTCTTGTTCTTAAGATTGTCCTAATGACACTTTCTGTTGCTGTTGCTTAGGTTTATGTTTATGCAAGTGCTGTGAATGTGAGGTGTTAATCAGCAGCTCTAATTACTAGGGTGGAATGAACATTCTAGGATTCAGTTCATTCAGTTTTCATAAACAAGGTTTACCTGAGGCTTTGTTCACACAGAAATGAATTCAGAATCATAGAAAGCCTGCCTATAGTGCCTTGAAAACATCTTTAATCTATGTGGTCCCTTGTTGATAATTTTAGGTGAAAACTGGATTTTTTTCATCAGAAGAAAAAGGGAAAATTAGTAGTCACGGAGACAGAAAAAGCTACTTGAAATCAGTTGAATTCCTATCTCATTTGAGTAGCATCTCCTCTGCCAACAGTTTAGGGGCCAAGGAAGATTTGGAAAATCTGGGAAGCTAATGACCCCACAGCCTTGGCCACTCTACAATAATGAATAGGGGAAAACGGTCTTGGGAAAAACTCTCATGGATATGGAGATTGAATAGGTATGAAGAATTGCTGAAAAATTTAAAATCTGGCACAGATTTTATAGCCTGTGATGGAGAAAACACACTGTGTATTTAAAAAAAAAAAAATTACTGATCTGGAATGTACTTATGTGCCTTTCTAAAACAAAATTCAGTTTATTATGAATGTGGTGCTTTAATGATTATGTAGGAGTTCACAAATACATTATTGTGAATGCATCATCTATATTTTGCACATTAAATATAATTTAGATAAGGATTTATTAAATATTTCCACACCGTCCATATTTAAAAATATATTATCTCCAGATATGGTGTTTAGTTTTAGAACTATTTCAATGACTTTGTACATGAAAAGATACAAGTGTATATTGAGTTGGGTGAAAGAGTAAATCCCAAAGTTTATAAAGATGTCAGTACATATTTGGGTGTGTATAATTATTATAATCTTTAATGCAATAGCTAAATACTGCAAACATATAAGAAGCTCTACAGTTCCAGATTGTTAAAAAATAGAAATAGAGGTTTTTTCTTTATTTCTTCCAAAAAACGAAGTAAAGGACGCAAAGAAAGAAGCTCAGTGGAACTAGGAAAGCCGCCAACCATATTGTCTACATGCATCCCAACAATACTTTACAATCAAGTGCTTGACTGGATCCTTTCCCATAATAGCAGCTCAAGGTCTCTTTCCAAACCTTCACAGAGCAGGACCTATGACTCTTCCCAACAGCCAGAACAAACAAAAATACTTCACTCCTCTTCCTACTCTGGTTTTACAGTATCCAAAAACATTCATAAGATCTTTTTTACCTGATAAAATTAGCATGAAATTCACTTACTTCAGAGTAGAATTCTTATTACATAACTGTTTATGTAATCCACTACCTCACATGCTGATACTATTGAATGAGTTTATAACAGAATAAAGATAAATGAGAATAGACCATGGATCACAGGTCCCTATTAGCACTGCACCATGAAAATGTCTTCCTTCACTTCTTCCCTTTCCACTGTTACAACTCCAAATGCCATTCATTATTCTTTCACTACCTTGCTCTTTCCAGTTGAGGACTCTATGCATTTTGTATTTAGTACATTGATCTAATGAAACTTCAATTAATATTTATTATTGTTGAACTTATTTTAATTATTTTTCTATTAAACAGAAGCAATAAAGGAACAAATAGCAAATTATTTGTCATAGCTGTGAAAGAAGACAAATTCAGGTGTCTTCTCAGAGAACCAGGCACTGTCTTCTGCTAGGAATTACCTTTCTCAAGAGACTTATTCTCTAAAAGACTTCCTGCAAAAATCACCCCCTTTCTCTGTGGCTGAAATAAATTCTTCTTTCACATAATGTAGTAAGACTGAATGTCCAGAGAAGCTCTTCTCTATTTATGTTTCCATACTATAATATTCTACATTATATAAATGCCTTTATATTAATTCAAGGTGAAATTACACATTAGAGCTGCCAAAACAGAAAAACTGGCCTTCACCTCTGCTTCATTCTTCTCCATTTTGCTGGACCTTGAGTTTTACAAGCTCTGCTTTGAGTTGATTCAACTGACCAACCTGGCAGAAAACTAACCCAACAAAAAAAGCGTAAAAGTTTTCTGCCAGGCTGGGGAGCAGATTTGGTTCAGTGCAAGATTCCTAAGTGTCAGAGCTGATGAAAAAGGGATATTGAATGGTACTGGGGGGAAGTTTTTTGGCATGTGTGCATCTCTTACAACAGCACAGTTTTAATGTACTAACTTATTTTCACCCTGTGTCTCTTTTTAAACCGAGTTAAACAGCAGTAATTTCCAGCAGAATAAATAACTTCTACATTTGTTTTTATGTAATTTAAATAAAATAAATTGCAATTGTTAAGAGAACTTGAAATGTGACATATACTTTTATTTAGACAATCACCATTTATTTTTAGCCAAAAGGCAGATGAAATTCTTCTACTATTAATTTTAGCATTTTACAATGAAGCCCTGGAAGATTCGTTACGGCAAGCAGTTTCACTAAGAACATGTCCTGCACCTGAGATAATTTATTTTGAAGAGGTCTAAAGTGACTTAGAACAGAAATCACACTGAAAATTAAAAGCTGTAACTGTTCAAAACAAACCAAAACTGTTCAAAAAAAACCAAAAGTAGTTAAGAACTTGCTTCCAAGAACATAAGGTGTCTAACTATTTAGCTAGATGACCACTCAGCTGTTCTAAAGTGCAGGGTGGATGATACTCTGTTATCAAGTCAAATACCAAGCAGACAAAGAAAATACCTAATTTTAAAATTCCTTCACCAGCATTAGTCAAGGATTAAAAAAATTGTAAGTATGAAACATCTCTGTAGGCATCACAAAAGTATTTCCTAGTATTTCCCTTTCTCAGAATTTTGGGTCTCAGACTTGTCAGAAACTAAGTTTCTGTAGCTTAACCTGTTAATGCACATCAATTGATACATGTAAGAAAACACCATCTGTGCAATCTTACTCATGTCAGTTGTGAAGTAATTCAACTTAAAATTCTTTCACTGAATAGACACATCCACATGCACTATAATCATAGCTGGAATGCACATAGTCACTTACCAAACAGAAGAAAATTCACTGTGACTGAGCCCTTAAAGATTTTCATACTTTTATTAAGTATCACATACTGCATTGTGATGTAAATATTTAGTTCTTAGTTTCTATACAGCACTGAATGTAGATAAATTCCAGGCTAAATGCCCAGCTAGCCAGTTAGACAAAATATGACCTTGGAGGCTGTGACTCCCACAATCATCAGACCAATTATTATAATTCTTTAATCTGATACAATTTCTTCTACTTTTCTTTTTCTCTAAGTTGAGTACAGTATTAGTGACTACAGCTAACAGAAAATGAACAAAACTATATTAGGAGAACGGTGCATCTAGTTTCTGGTTGTAAGAGATCTTCAAGTTACGCTAGCAGCTCCAGGGAGTAATACGATACCTGATGAAAGACAAGACATTGGAGGAGATATCTGACTTTTTCTTAAATGACAAAGGTATCTTTAATTGATGTTTATTAAAAGCAGTTCAGATGTTCCTAGTTGAATTTAGACATATATATATATATACACACCACATCTAAAAGGCTTCACAAAATGCAGTTCTGCATTCTCATGTATACGCAGCTTTGTTAATATAAGGACTGTACTATGAAAATGCAACATTCAAATTAATTAAATTACACTCAAACAAACCAAATAACCAATCTAAAATGATTGATATATACGGGCAAAGAAGATGAAAACATTTTCATATTTTGAATTTGATCTTCTGCCCTACAATATAGTGCAATAAACTTTGCTGAAAAAGTTCAGAAGAATTATTCAAACCTAAGCTGCAAGACTAACAGATCCAATACACCTCTGAAAATAAGAGTTGAGCAGAGCTATCTCTAGAGCTGATAGAACAGCGTAGTCCTCAGGACAGCTCCTCAGAAATCCCTTCCAGCACCTCTCTGGAAAGTAATAAATAATTTTAAAGAATATACAGTCTATATCTCCTCTTTGCGCTCTCTATTTTTCTTTTCCTACTTACACGTAGTCTGCTTTATCTGCAGGATTTTGATGACTTGTCAGAGACACTCAAATGTATTTGGAGAAACATTGCCCCAGCAAAAACCCTCATCAAATAGAGATAACAGATGGAAATGAGACAAACAACTTCCTGATCTAAGCAGGCAAATTCAGGATTTGGTTTACAGTAGAGGGAGATGGGACTTTTGATGAATTTACCCACTGCATTCTTCTGTGAAAGCTTGACATGGGCTCTCCCAAAGTGATTTGATTTTCATTAGCGCAGTATTGTTAAATGAAACATGCAGAATATGCTGGCCTCCAAATCGTCTGTGTCTGAAAACAGCAAGAAACAAGAAATTTCCTAGGAATTAAAATTCCCCTTTATTATAGCAATCCTCCTCACAGACAAAATTATGTATCTAATTTTTTGCATGCTATGCTAAAATTTTGTTCTCCACTTAATGAAAAAATATTGGCCGCAGTGTATACTTCACTTGACTTATTTTTTTAAAGGTCTTAACTTTTTAAAGGAGAAAATAGAAGCTCTTTGTTTTGTAAAAGGTTTTGTATCCCCAGCATCCTGTACCGTAACTTTTTTCTTTAAGAGTATCAGAAGTTGAAGAGGAAATTATCAAATTGCTTTTATATTTTGTGCCTGATATGATCCCTACCTGGATTTGAGGTTCTGAATTATCACAGCACAGCCCTACTGAAACTTCTTAACCTTACTGTTTCTGAATTGATTCTTATATCTGCATACTAAAACACTTCATCTTATTTCAAGATAACTGAGCTTGCTGATGGAGAATGTGTCTTGGGAGGAACAATGAAAGGCCATCAGAGAACTGAACGCACTTGGCTGATTCTATCTGAATTTTTAGGCAAAGCTAAATCAAAACCCAGGTCTCTGAGGCTGGGTTTGAGAAGCAAGCAAGCACAAAAGATACTGCAAATTAAACTCACCCTTCTGAAAATATATAGTGGGTTTATGTAAAAGAGTTAAACCAGAAAATACCTTTTTTCCTGTTCACTTTTCAAGTCAAAATGAAAGTACCTGAACGATTCCTTCCAGATCTGTATTTACCTAAAATATATCAATGAAAAATAAGAGTAGCCTTAAAGTTGTTAAAAAATTATAAAATAACAGTAATTATTGAATTGGGAAGTCAGTGTTCCAAACAGTGAAATTAATGTGTACCAGATCAAAATATTGGCATTTTTCATTATCATTCTTAAAGCCAGAAAACCTTTCCTTTTTGGAATTTCTGAACTGACACAAATGTCTTTAAAAAGGGCAATTAGTGACAAGTGACTATGAAGAACCCTGTGTTGAGAAGCTGAGCCTAAGCCTCTTGAAGATTCTCCATGTAAACAAGTCAGACCACATCACTCATTATCCCTCTTTTGTTTACTGGGAGAAAAGTTCAAACTATTTAATGAGAGGATTACCCATACTTCAACTCCATTGAAAAAGATTAATTGATATTTTCCTGTTAGGGGTTTAACCACTTGGATTTGGCCTCATATCCCCCATTGTTACTGATGCTGTGATCAGCAGAGCAAAGTTGCTTAAAGGTTAGACAAACTTCGCAGCATAAATTACACAAACTAATTTATGTTAAAGTTTGGTGAGCCTCTAAGCCTGAAGAGCTTCTATTAACTCCTCAGGTGTTTAGAAAAAAATAGCTGCTAGAAAATAAGATTATTTATGAAGAAATAGTTAATCTTTATAGAGAATTTTATAGCATATTGAAGCATTTGGATTCAGTATAGCAATTGTGCTACTATAGGAAAAATACGTAACATTCAGTGAAGTCAGTACTACTAGTATTATTGACATTTCATTTTAATGTGCTTGTTTTCCAATTACATTTAGGATGTGGGGGGAGCAGGGCCATGAATCTTGAAATATATTTTTTCTTCAAAGCTTTAAAAATTTTCCAAAAAATGAGTGTCTTGTGGACATATGGCTGCATATTTGGATAACACCATTTGCATTTTCAAACTTGCAATATTTTTAACCACTCATTTGGCTTTTGCTTTCAGAAAAGCAGACAGTTAGTGCATTCATTTGAAATGATTTAGACTCTTTAACTCTTTAAAAAGACAAGAAAGGAAAGGATATTCATGAATCATTTAACATATATGTTCATATTTATGCTTGAAAATGTAAACTGATAATCTGATATAGATTTATTGAGTAAAAAAACAAAGATCTTGTAAATATTAGCTATTCATAGATATTAAGAGAAAAGTAACACCACAAAACACATAAGACTTAAAAAGAAAATGTTAGCATTAGCAAAAAAATGGAAATGGTTAACCTAAATGGAAGCAGTTAGGACACAATTACATAGGTTTTGATCCTACAAAGAAAGTATGCTTCAAATAAAACTGCTGGAGATATCATCCTTCAAAAAACAACATTCCCCATTCTTCTAGTGCCTAATGAATATGCAATATTTACAATTATTTATTCTGCTTTAAAAAAGACTTTGACTCTGTATTCTGTTTAGTAGTGGAAAAAGTATTGTATCTATTAATAAAAAAAACCAAGATGGTTGACAAAAAACCACTTCTCTAAGATATGAAATAGAAGTATTTTCAAAAGCAACAGATGAACGAAATGAGAAAATGTCAAAGGTTCTTACAAGTAAGATAGAAGAATATATTTTAAAACATGCTGCAAGTGAAATGGTAATGGAAAATTAATGATTTTGAGTCACTTTTAAGGTGCATAAAATATATGTATCAAAAATTTGGGTAATTTTAGTTTCTTCAGACTGAAAAAAGTGTTATTATAAATTATAGTTTTAAAAGTCTCGTCATATAGTGCCTAGATTGTTTGATGAATAAAGTAAAATAAAAAATCAACTAGTTTTCAAAAGTTGGTGTAGACAATTCCAGCTACTTCAGAATATTCCTCTTTAATGTACATATTCTAAACTCTATATATGCTAAAATATGCAATAGTCTGAAATTTGTAATATTGTGCATACATTTGGACATATTGCAGACATATTTGGACATATTGTGGACATATTTGGAGTATTTCAGTTTTTTTCTTAATTGACATACTATATGGATACTTGTATTTTCAAGAAACAGCAATCTGCTTCATTTTGAATTATTTTTTTAATGTGTATATCTAATTATTACTTATTTATTAATTTCAGCAGAAGTTTAATTAATTAGCAGCTGATGCAAAGTATGACAAAAGTAAATACAAGCACTTACATTACTTCTGATATTGAATGAGTACAAATTTTATTGACCCTAATCCTGACAAATGTAGTTAACCTTATTGATTAACTCAAGCACTGAAATAGAGTGAAAAATGTTTTACCACAAGACACTATAGTATGACCACTATGTCAGCTATTTCAGCCGTCAAGACTTAAATGCACAGCCTACACTGAACATATTGATTTTCCTAAATAGTCCTCCTATAATAAATACTAGATTATCACTGCAAGTCTCTGCAGACATGTTAGGTGATCACAGAATGGAGCTGTAATCAGAGGAAGTTCTGTGAAAGAAAATCTTTTTTTATTCTCCTCCTCTGAGAAATTAGGTATAGAGGAAACAAGGGACAGCAGAAATCACTGTAGTTGTTCGTATAGAATCTGCTCTTAGATTATGAAATATTTCATCTTAACACTTAAGCTTTCATCCTTGCAAAGGCAAAAGTTTTCAGAAATGTGTATAAATGTACTTAACATCATTCCTATGTTTTTAAAACTACTCTAATTCCAAGTTAACATTTAAATTATTTAAGATGTAGCTAAAAAACACTTATAAAGACAAAACAGCTTGCATAAACTGACTGTAATAAACCTTCCTTTACTTTAAGAGAAATAGAATCAATATATATAATTTTTTTTTTAAATTCGGTTGTTTGGTGGTCACATAAGAGCTAATATTTTTGTTACCTTGACACAGGATTATTTTTAGAATATAATTTGCCTTTTTGTAATGCTATTTAATGCTAACTAGGCCTGTAAAAAAAAAAAAAAGAAGACAAAGGGTTATAGGCCATGACATTCTCTAGCCTGAATTATAAGCCCTTTTTCATTATTTGAAAATTTCAAATGTACCTTTATTTGCTATGAAAGACAAGACAAAACCAGAAGGAACACAAGACTTTAACAAAACAGAAGACAGATGTCCAGAAATTATCAATTGCTAAAGCACACAGATTGTGATTAAATTTTAATGTGGCTTTTAACTTAAGTAAAGATTTTGCTTATCGAAGAGAAAGAATCCCAGAGAAAATATTGTTATTGATTTCATCATTTTAGATGTAACTGATCCCTTAAGTAATTTTTCTTGGTTTCAGTGTCACTTTTTAAGTGTCTTCTTAGACTTAGGAAATCATTAGAGGGCATGTTCATTTAAAATTCTAAGTCTAATGCATAAATTGCTCTCCAGTGGACTCAAAGCCACATCTGTTGAAAACAAAACAAAGCATTCAATGTGCTGAGTAAAATCAAAACATAACCATAGAATGGTAAGAGAGAGTTGAATTAGGCAAATTAAATGCCATGAAAAAGTTTTCGATTGATTTAGAAAATGATTGTATACTTTTAAAAAATATATTGATTATCTTTAATGCTTTGAGATAGAAAGCATAATGTGTACTACGACAACATGACAGTCTCACATATGGTGAAATACATGAATTGTGCACATGGCTTTTTAGTAGACCTATACTAGGACAGAGGTTGCCCATTTCATATAAGCAAGATGCAGTGGCTTGGTTTGTTGATTTTTTTTTTAAACAAATAGAAAGTGAATTACGATGTTGCCACACTGATAAAGAAGCAGTTCTTATTGTTCTGTCAATAAAATTAATTGCTAAAATTGAGGCGCCATAATAGCCACTATCATGTTCTGATGTTTCATAAATATTTAACTGTGTAAGACTCCTGAGGTCAAAAGGGCTAATTCCGTTTAGTTTCCTGAATAGTCATGCAAATTTGGCTATTTAGAAAGTGAAGTGAATAATAATGACAGACCTTTATATATAGCGTTCTTTGATACAGACATGCTGTCTCTATTTACTCCATAGATTTAAAGTAGCCTTTTTGAAAATAACCCTTGATTTTTCATAGAGAGTTCTGTTAGAGTCTAATATCTACTCCTTTAAGCTTAACTTAATGTCTTGTAAAAGAGAAAAGTAGCCATGAAGATAAATTGTTTTGTAACATCTAAAACAATTCTCAATGTATTTCTTGGTGAGTTCTATATGTAAAGCCCATATGAAGAGAAATTACCCCCTCAGTCCTCTTTTCAGAACAATGAATTAATCCATACTTCATAAAAAGTTCTAGACTTTGAGAAGTGAACAGATAAACATTGGTCCAATTAGAACATTATTAATGTTTAATTATTAATACCAGCCTTTTCTGCTGTCCTCCTCTCCTCCCTCCACTGCTTAGTCTTTGCTTAAAATCCATCTTGTCACACTTTCTCCTCTACACTTGATTAGATCTGTGAAACTAGAATTGTGCACAAAACAGGTGTTGACCAGTGTGATTTTTACTGAAAATTCAAATATATCAAATGCATCTCATTGACAAAAGTCACAGAAGATTTTTTTTAACATTCATTTTGCTTGCACACGTTCTTTGTTATCATTACTTGCATTATGTAGAGGGTCCCTGAATGTAACTTGTTCCTACTTACATCTTCAAAACTCATGACTAATCAAAATTATGATTTGTAACAATATGTAAAAATATTATTTGAACAATATGTTCAAAAAGTAGAATAAAGAAAACAAATAAATAATCATGTTAGCTTACACTGAAAGCTTTCACCATACAAAAGGGAAAGCAGGTGTCTTAATGGGCCAAATGAGAGAATGAGAGGAGTTCAATCTTTTCCACCACCCAACCTCTCTATGATCTACTCCTGTGGCTAAGAAGTAGTAGTAACCTGTCTAATTTTCTTCCAGTTCTATACATCAGCTTCATGAACTAGTAAATACATTTCAGCTCTGAATATGAAATAAGAAGAATATGAACTAAAACCCAGAGAGCAGCAATCATGATTAACACAAAAACCATTTAGGTTCAAAGATCTGCAAGAAACACTGCACGAATACAAAAGACAGTATAAAGCCATTTACCATATGCAGTATTTAGAACAATGTAGCTGTTTTATTTTTCCATTACAGAAAAATAGCATCAACTTCGGTGTGGTACACGTTGATTAATACTATGCCTCTAATGACTACTGCAGTCATTTAATAAATGCAGCAACTATGCAGCAATGCAATGAGGAGCTTTTTAGACTCTGGCAATGCTCAAGCTCTGAATGGCAAGAGTGGTTTACGGGAAGAGTTCAAAAAGCACATGAAAGCAAAACAAAATCAGCTAACTCTCCAAGGCAAGACGTCTGTTATGTGTCTGATATTTAACTCAAAGCCTCTAGTGGCATTTTCTTTGTGTAAATTAAACATCTCTGATGTGACTATATTACAAAATAAAACATCATAAATAGCTCTTGCATCTCTGGAGCTCCCTCTCCTGTTTACGGTCAGCAGCCAGCCTTCTTTGGTTCCTATTCAGGTAAACCAGACACTTATGAGTCTCAATAAGGTTAGGCCGTGTGATCTGACTTTCACAGATTATCGATATTTTTTTCCAACAGTGTCTCTACTGGAATTTAATGACAAAAGTTTGCATGGCAATATCTACTGACATTTGTATAGAAAACAGTGAATAAGATTCACTGCACCATAGAACCACCTTGAAAAATTATTGAGGAAACTTCCAAAAAGACATTTATTAAATGCATGCAAATACCCATAACAGAATTGAGAAAGTGATCTCAGGCACAGCAGTTGAGGTTTTTAAGAATTTTAATGTTTTCTTCAGAAAATTTAACTAGATGTTGTTTACTACTAAACAGTTGGCCTAAATGTATCTGTTGTTCCATTACTGATGAGGAATATAAGACCTATTTTCAGAGCTGCTCGACATTTTTCCTTATGTGGTTACTTTCAGTTAATTGTAACTTTGCCAGACTGTTTCAGGCTGTAATTTTTCATGATGCATATCTAATTTAGGCTGATAATTCTGAAAAAAATTAAACTAGAACCATTTTAGCCATTTCCAAGAGCAAGGATATTGAAAAGACATCAATTTCGTGTAATTTCAATTCGTTTACTATGTGCTGTTCCAAACGTCATATACTAGATTCATACTACACTTCTGCACTAACACAGAAAAAAATGGTGGTCCCCACCCCAAGAAGCTTATATTCTAACAGTCAAGTGAGCAACAACTCAGGTCTACAAACCAAAGAAGAAATACATGGAAACATGGAAACATGGAAACACTACTGGACACCGTGACAGGCAGCGTCAGAAGAACACCTGGAATCTAAATTCTGTTTGTCTCATTTCAGTGTTCAAAAATGGGTGATATGACTCTGCAGTAAATGAAACAAAAATAACGAACTGACTAACTAACTAAATAAAAATGCTAGTCGAAGAATGCTGAGAAAACATGTTGTTTTGGTTTTTTCTTTAAAACAAATATGGAATAGTTCTCTGAAAGGAAAACAGAATACCAAATCACACCACCATCATATACACAATTGCACCATTCAAAGGACAAAAGGAAGACTGCACATACCTACCTGCAATTAAGCAAACTACAGAAATTGACCTGTTCACAGGATTTTCAATGCTTTGCTTGGTGCATGAGTTTCTGGTTTGAAATTATTTAAGTGAATCACCTTGCTTTGGGCAGGCAGACATTTTGTAAAATTCTTAAAAACTGTGGGAGCACCACAGACCTTTCTAATAAATTTGGCTCTTTATTTAGGAAAACTATCCAACACATTTTCAGCACTATGAATTTATGTCTTCTCAGGAAGTGAAACCTGTTCCACAAAATCTACTCTTTCATCTTTCAGTTTAACTACTGTCTGGTGTAACTGTGCTTCACACATAACTAAATTTCAACTTCAAAATAGATGTTTTGAGCTTTCTCAGACATAGTTATACTATATCCTGATACAATATCTGTTTCATTTACAACAATAACAAAGTCTTCCTTGCTTTTCAAACACAAATTTAAGGAGGAAGAATATTTTATTGTCCACTCAGATTATTTCTGGAGCATCAATTGGAATTGGAGCCCCATTGGGTTGAGTGCTATAAAACCACACAGTAAAAGGAAATCTTTGAGTCAAAGCACTTATATGCCAGTTTGTATGAATAACAAAACAGTGAGAGAAAAGAGAAGAAAAACCTAATTTTTTAAGCAAGGGCAAATGTTTGGACTTCCTAAATATTAGATCACTCTGCCTACCGCTTTCGGTTATGTCAGTTGTGGGGATTTACCCTTCACTACTTCTGCTGCAGGAACATATTACTCTATCAAAGAAATTAAAACCTTGTTTGCAAAGTTAATTTACATAAACAAAAATAACACTTTACAGTCCTAGCACTAATCCTAGGGTGTGATTTCTAGAAATTCCTAAATTCTCCAGTTTCAGAATTTTCTAAGAACAATTCTGGCAATATTTTCAAAGTTAATTTGCTTTTATCTAATGATTATTTAGTAGAGCCAGAATTAACTAAAAATTCTAGGTTTTTGAAAGAACTGAATTAAACTAGTCATTTGAGCAAGGAAATAATTCCTGAGCAAAGAGAAAATTATTTTTTCTCAGTACTGGAACTTCCAGTCCATATCAGGTTTGAGCAGATGATTGTAGGAATCGATAAGTTTCTTTAAGATTCCTTCTCTTGCCCTAAAAGTATCACACTTCCTTTTCTTTAGAAAACCTGTTTACATGTGCTAATATTCCCTTTACCTGCTACATTTTTTCTAATACACATCTGTGTATTTCAGGTGCATAGACTGACTCTCATGCAACACTATGAAGAATGGATGTACAAAAAAGGTTATGACAGACCATCTCAGGCATCATAAAAATAGCAATAAGACAATATCTTTGTTTTAAGAACAGCTTGCCTTTAATACTCTAACAGTAATATTTTAGTAGGGCAATAGATGAACATATCAGTTTAGATTAATTTGTATAATGGCATATTTAAGAGACTGACTTTTTGAAGTTTGTTCCATCTCCACGTGTAATTTTTGGCTCCAGCATAATCTCTGCCGTACTGTCTTCTTGCACATGGTAAACTAGCCATCTGGATAGTGTGTCAGCATTAATGTTTTCACACCCTCAGCTTCCTGTGCTAAATGAAGTCAAATTCTTGAATTATGGCAGCCCACCTGCACATAATTTTTTCCATAGTCTGTGACTACAACTTTTCTTCCAGAAGCATACAACTAAATATTAGTATTCTGAAACTGTGAGGTAAGTTTCAAAGGTCTAGGAGTTACCTGCACTTTGAATTGCCCAAGGAGAGAGGACTGACAAGACTGTAGCCTAAAGTCAAGAAGGGTTCAACATCTCTTGTGAGTCATTCCAGGTCCACTGCCCCCATTCATTTTTCAAGCATTCATAGGGCAATTTCGACTGATTTTCACACCTGTGAGACCATAGCTAGAAATTTAGACAGAATGCTGTCTTGGTTTCTATTTAATTCTGGACACCAGTCTGGCTTTGGATCCATTTGCGTGTGCTTGTGTTATGTTAAGAAACAGATTGCTAGAGAGAAAAGCACTCAAAGCATGATGTGAAATTTATTTCATATCTTCAAGGATTTCTCTGTGGTCGATACATATAAAATTTAATGGAAGCTATGAAGGAGAGAATTCAACAGAAGACAAATCCCTGGTTCTAAACCAAAAAAATTTGAACCAAGATGTAAATTTAAAGGTTTTTATAATATGGGTACAGTCCCTGTACTTTGGTCAGCTATCATTAGAGATTCTAACAGTGGCATGGATTGTCCATTCAGAGTTCACCACCTCTTTTTTAATTACCTACTTTTTCTTTAAACTTCCTAAAAGAAATTACCCCAATTGTCAGTGTTTGGAGAAATAATAAGACTAATTACGAAAGTTAACATTCTTTGGAGTTGTCTTTCTGTAAGTTCTTCAACAAGTGAGGCAGAACAAGGCTAAAGTTGAGATGTCAACTTGTCCCTATCTTCTACCAAAAAAAGTTCGGAAGATCGCAGCTTTGTGAATTTTTGTCCTAATTCTTGACTGAACCATAACCTCAATGGAACATTAATAAGGAAGCTGACAGCCCAAAAAAGAGAGCTTTGTGATTTCATAGTAATATCTTCCCTTGCAGGTGGAGAAAGGTCCCAAACCTTCTGTTTACTCCCCATTTTCAGTTCCAATTAAATGCCTGGAGCACAGAGGGATGACAGACATTTCCCTATCAAATTTTGACTCAACCTTAATATTTAGAGTGAGGACAGAAATCCAGAAAAGAGGATTTCAAGCAGAAAGGAAAAAAACCATGTGCTTTCTTTTAGATGATAGATCCAACATCAAGCAAAATAATCATGTACAAAGTTAAGCTAGAGTTTGACTGATGTGTATGGCTCAAACAAGCAACAGGAAATGCAACTGTCATCTGCAGCATATAGACTTCTTTCCTATTGACTAGACATCTTAATCACAATACATTCCCTCAAAGAAACTTTACCCACAATTCCTTCCTTATATTTCTCACAAGTTAATTTCTAATCTTAAGAAATTAATGCCATTAGCATTTGTTTAGTTCTAGCATATTATATTCACACTTACTTGTTATTCCAAACTTGTTCTCTATTCTTATTTTACTGTTATTGATTGCTACCAGCAAAAAAATTACAGGGATGTAGCCCTAGAAAGAGAGTGAAAATACAATGTAAGGATGAACTAATACATAGAGGAACCAGTCAGCCCTTTCATTGATTCCAATGGGTATGGAATCAGTCCTATTCTACTTATTTCTTAGTGTCAACACATTTTATCCCAGATACATAAGAGTATTCTGCTTCTCACTGAAATCTAAGCTAGAATGAATGGTAGATAATGTAAGGCTTGGGGAATTTCAAAAATGAAAAATACCGTCTTAAATAAGGCAAGGAACCTCATGGAGTTTTTGTTAATCCTAATTAAAGTTTTTTCTTCTCTGCCTCTACAAAAACCAAGCATCATCTGTATATTTTCTGAAACAGTGGAGCATCTCAACATCTTTCAGGCTTTTTTCATTGGAGGGCATCACATTAAGTTGTCTTCATCAGAGAACTCCTAAACAGCTAAAAGACAGAGGTTGCTAGGTACCCTGAGCTGCTTTTTGACACTTCGTTGACTGTATGGGGAGGTAGCAACTGAAATCTGCCACCAGATCTAAATAACCTAAACTTACATAGCAGTGCATCAGTCTTTTGCTTCCCTTTCCACACTACAGTGAATCACTCATTCCTGCCTCTGACATATATGAATGTTTTCTATCTTATTAAAACTAAAAGTCACTCACATACTGGGATTTGCACCATGTTTTAGCAGTGTAATGAGCCTTAAGTCATGAATGTTCACTGGGAAGATGAACAAAAATACCATTACCAGGATAAATTTTATATATTAATCAGTATATAGGGTAAATACTGGAAATGATTCCCTATCAATCTATGTAAAAGATTTGCAAACATTTTTCACCTTTACCTTTTTCTTGAACTATGATGAATATAGCACACAAGATTGTTTGCTATTAACAGAAACAACAGGCCAAAGGTATTTTTATGGACATTTAAAATAACTCCAAAGCATTTAGAAATTAAATTATACATATATTTGTGAGTGTGTTTGAATATACGTATGGACACAGGAATGCAAATAAAAATAATATATGCAACCCTTCCTGGCACATCATGAATCTGTAAACCTTTTCATTGACAGAGGATGAACTTCTGAAAACCACCATACTGACGGGGTAAAACAGGACACCGGTATGTGAAAGAACCCAGGACAAAACTTGAATATGATGAGTTATACTACTCTTTTCATGGTTTTAATTCTATAGTCATCTTTTACAACTCTCAATCCAAATTCTTACCAAATTTTATGACCTAATTAAATCACACAAGTAATGGTTTTGCAAAAACAAGCTCATGTTAGTCCTGCGAGAAATAGTACTTCTAACATTCAAAGGAGACAATCCTTCCTGTAAGTGGCAGTCTTTACAATTTGTGGAGACTATATATTCATCTATAGAACCTAAAACTTGGTGGCATTTTGTGAGAATTTCTTTTTCCCAATTACTGTGTTTTTAAGCAATATTTTCATTGCAACATTCAATATTTCATTTCAACATTCAGCATAATCCTGAGATTACCTCAGCACAGTGCTGCATAAAGGAAACAACAGGTTACTTTCCATAAAAATACACCAAAATAAGAGTGGACAAAGGGTCCTTCTCTCAAAACAGGCAGAAGCTTATTTGCATAAAATTCTGAAGTTTCTGGGATAATATTCCAAGATTCAGGAAGGTGGAACTATGTAGCTGTTAAATCAACCAGTACTAAGAGGAAATAATTATTTTTATATTTTCCATCCGGAACTACCTGCAGCAACTTCACAGGTAGCTGACCAGGCTCAATACAGCTTCTGAGTCACATCAGAGAATGCATCTGACACTCAACAGAGATGCTGGTCTTGAGACTGGCCAAATAACCTATGACTCTGAATAAGAGATGCAAAGGCCACACGTCTTTCACTTTCTTTGATTAACCAAACCTTTAGCCTCCGAGAAATCACAAGGTTTAACATTTTACCTAGTGCATTATATGTCATTTTTAAAGTGATTTTCCCTTGCACCATTTATTTTGTTTGGCACTGCTCAGGTTCTCTATTTTCCTGTGTTAACAGGTAACATTAAATATATGCTTTGAAAAAGGACTCCATTGGAATATGCACAAATTCATTCTTTGTACATCAATGGGATGCTTGATCATATTTCCATTCTCTCTTGATTATTGGAAAAACAGCAGACTGAATATAAATAGGACTTAAATCCTGTTGAAAGCTAATGTTTTACATACTACTAACTGGTAGCTCAAAATGAGAAGTTTTCTCTTGTAAACAAGGTTAAACTGACAAAGACGTGGGATTTTGTTAGAATCTTAGGGTCTTGTTACATGCATTTTAGGTCAGATACAGTTTGCTATGAGAGAACAGTGGTTTATTGTGGAGTTGTCAATTTAAATTAAATTATGACTTTTGAGAAACTAACTTGAAAACTTAAAGCAGTCATATGATATTATGCATTATATCTTCAGTCCATTAAGAAATCCTAAAGTAAGGTAACCAAAGACAGAAAATACCGGTTCAAATTTCAAGCCACAATAAGTGTGAATATACCCTCAATTTAATAAAATATATAATGCAACTTCCTGAGGCTTAAATTTCTTACAATTGCACTTGGAATGGGCACTTGTTTTCCCATTATTGGCCACTTTAATCTACTTATATCCTAGTTGTCTCATTTAAAGATCACTTTATAGTACTGGGTGATGTGCATCTGAGGTCTGTGTTCCACTATTGCCTAACGCAACACAACAGTTTACAAATTTCTGAACTTGATCTGAAAGCTGATTTAAAAATCTATACAGACAATCGGATTTCCTTGAAAATATATACACACAAGTCTGCTGTGAGGTGGCTAAAATGAAGCAAATTCAGTTTCAGGAGACAGGAAGAAAGCCAAGACTGAAAAGTAAAGATCTAGAAGCAAATGGGCACTAGCACTGACCAAGTTTGAAACCCATCCCTCCCCAGAGAAAATTAGAAGAGGACAAGGAAGACAGGCTTTGGAAAAGTAGAATGTTTGTGCTTTTCTTTCCAGCAGACTGCATAAAATATTCAGCAAAAGGCGGGGATCAGTTTAC
Organism: Corvus moneduloides; assembly: GCF_009650955.1. Classification (NCBI taxonomy): domain Eukaryota; kingdom Metazoa; phylum Chordata; class Aves; order Passeriformes; family Corvidae; genus Corvus; species Corvus moneduloides. The sequence continues at coordinate 28,327,117 of NC_045481.1, forward strand.
ATTACTCTTCTTGTTTCTCGTGTATCGGCTGACAGGTGCTGTAAACATACATAGACAAACATGGTCCTATTCTTGCAATGCTCCAATAACTGAGGGCAGAAATACTTTTTTCCTATAGCAGCAACAGTTTGATACTTGCAGCCATAATACATTAAGATCAGGTTTACATTCACTGCCAGAATTAAAACTTTTTTGTCCTATTGTATAATACAAAATCTAATTCTTAGACACCCAGAGAAGGGAGATGCTTTGTAGTTAATTTGAATGCGTATTTGTGTGGGTTTATTGAGAACATAATAAATAATCATTTCAGCTAAACTCCTCCCTGGTATTTAATGACCATTAAAAGTAATATAAACATCTCAGGTCAAACTCTAGGTTTTATAGCTTGAGGAAAAGCACAGACCAATGTGAAACAGCTGACCTTGGCTAAAAGATGGAAACTAGCATTTAAAACATTCACTCATTCATGTTTAAGAGATGTCATGGTAAATAAATAATGACTGTTTACACTTAGTCCTAAATGTCTTCTTTTTCCACACTATAGGCAGCTATTTGGCTGAGATGGTATCATTCACTGATCTAATCACACTGTACCTTTTTTCTCACTTGAATTGTACTTTTGGCTGTCACTTGCTCTTTTGAACAAAGGTTTACACTATTAAAGGATATCATAATAGCATATTTTTTTTTTTACTAAATTGATATTCAAATCAATAACGATAAGGGCAGTCTTCTCTCTGTACCTAGGAAAATGTACCATCTGCATTTGGCTTCTGATATTCTGCTGTGAGCAAAATTTAAGCATAAGGAAGTGTTTAAGACTCCCCTTAAGTTAAACTGCAATTCTAAGTATTTTATAATCTTCACAACACTCAGAGCCAGTAAAAGCGACCCTGTATATTTTTATTTCTTCTCTGCTGGATCATATGATATTTAATAATTGGTTCTGGCACCTCATTGCAAATTATTATAACTTTGAGATTCAACAGTTTTATTGAACATATGGGCAGCAGAGTCTCAGAACATATATATGATACAGACTATCAAGAGGACCTTCTGTCATGTTTTGGTGAGCTTTAAAGGGTCAGGTAAATTTTGTTGGGTAGATTTGTGCTGTGTTTCCACATTCTTTGTTTTGTGTTTATTTAGTGGGCTACCTTTTTTCCCCTTGTGTTAAAATTCTTTCCGGTAAAGACTGACTGCATCCACAACTGCATTTGTTGATACTGATGTGTGTACTGTTCTGTCAGGCTTCTACACAATATTGAAAAGCAGTGGCTGGAATGGCCAGGAAAGACAACCATTGGACCTTAGTGAATGACTTTCCTGTCACATGGTACCATATTGTATCAGTGTTTGTTTCAGTTAACACTACATAAAATTGCTGAGCAGAAGAGCTCATCATATCAATAAAAATGAACAAACTTAAGAAGCCTCATTATTGATAGTGTACTTGATGGAAATTTGATAACAAAATTCAAATTATTATTTAAGAAACCTATACAGTGCAGTATATTTATGTCTGGAAAAATGACATACCTTCTCGTACAACAATTTCTTAAAGCAATGCTATTTTGGTGCAGCTCTGGCTTCAGCATCCATACCTAATCTCGTTTTCATCTATGAGTCTGTATCATTTGCTGTATTAGACTATACATGAATAGAAGCAATTGTGCGTTCCCTGAATACGTAAATGTCCCATAGATTTCAGTGGGAAATGTGTGTGTGAAAGTAATAATATCCAGCCATTATGTAGATTATACGCAAATAATTGCATAACAAGTTGTACTGAAAAATAAATAGAGATGGCTTGCTGACACATGTATGTGCGTGTGTGTGTATATCTTAAAAAAGGAAGCCTAATTTACAAAAACTGCTTTATTTCATCTTAATTCTGCTAAAAAGCTAACCACTCTGTCACAGTATTTTCTCCTCTACTGCCTTTTCAAGGTTGTGAAGTTGAAGAATTAGGAGCTTAATCAGCATTTACATGTTTTTCAGTGCTTACTTTTACTATGCCAGGCTGCATTTTTATTAATGGGGTTTTAAAATATTTCTCTATAAATTCATTTATAGATATCATATATGTAGGGAATACCAAAAGAAAAACATCCCATGGTTTTTGGACCTTTTTGGTTTTATTGGCATATATTCAACTGATTTTCACAGCTAAGGTTGGGAAATATTAATTAGGTTTATCATCGGCAAAAGTAAATTACGTGGATTCTGATAATGAATTTGAAGAGCAGTATAAAGGTTTAGGTATAACTGATTGTTTCCACAGAAGATGTATAAATACTAAAAGTATTGGGGACCAGAATGATTGCACCTTTAGGCAGAAAAGCTCCTACTAGAACATGAACTAGTTTTGTGATTACTTGCCTGGCATAATTTGAACCAGTAGGTGGAGTCCTTGCTAATAATAATTGCATGAACAAATCTTGTTAGTATACACTAAGGCCAAGATATTTTTCATATAATAAACTGCTAAAATCATATTTGCTTTAGGCTTCTTGTATTGGTATAATTAGCTAGAAATAGCAGTAAAAGGGCAGAGATAAAATATGCATAGACCTATAGCTATCTTTCAGAAAACAGAAGAAAACACAGTTTGGAAGAGCCAAACATTCTTCAGAAGAGGTCTTTTGGAAAAAATAATAAGCATAACTTGATAACTAGAAAGCTGGTTGTGTTGTTGATTTGTCTTATTGTTGTTGTTATTATCTTTTTTTTTTTTTTTAATCAAGATACTTTTTCAGGCACATCTCCCATTCCAAAGATTAAAAAACCTACATGGTAAAGTTTCACTGAAATCCAAGGTTTTACATACCAATCGACACATAGGATTGTCATTATAATCCAGAGGTGTTTGTACAATATAATGTAAGTTCAGATAAGAGGAGTGTGACTAATAGTTTACAAGCCTGAGTTTTTCAAAATTTCCCATTTTAGAGCAGTCTACGGACACCTGAAATGTATCAAAAATTTTCATAGCAAAGCTCTCTAAAAGCTTGTACTTTTGAGTATGTGCCAAAAAAAAAAAAAAAAGAAAAAAAAGAAAAGAAAGCTTTAAAAGTGCCTCATGGCAAAGGCAATCTAAATTTATTTATCATAGGCAAGTGGCCTCCCCTTTAGGTAACTGAGGTCTATGTTTATTCACATTTTTGTTTTGCTCTCCAATTCAAGAACTATTATAACTTTAATGGAAATTTTTTACAGAAAATGAAAATGTACCCCAAAAAACACATGTATGTTATAGGCAAAGTGCCTATAACCTCCTAAAAGAAAAAAAAAAATTAATATATTCTGGTGAGTTATTTCTGTCAAAAACTGAAACGAACAAACAAAACTGAATATATATGCCCTATATGAGTGAGTGGTCTAAATTCTACAAGACTACACATATGGATAGCCCCTTGATCCTTTTTGAAAAAAAAATCTGCCCCCTTTTCTTCTTTGTTAAATGCAGGACTTCATGACATAACTCTGGGAAGCGGTTTAGCTCTGAGGACTGAAGGCGAGAATGTTGACTGAAGGCTAGTGTTGTCCCAGGGAAAGGCAACATTCAAAGATCACCTTCACTTTTTCAGTAACCCAGTGACTACTTTAAGGATCTTTCTTATCTCATGAGCTATGGTGCATGCCATTGTCAGGTATAGAAATCCAATATTATGGAGAGGGCATCTCCTGTAGTGATAGTAGGGCCAGATAAAAAATAAGCAAGTTCTTGTGTGAAGAAGTGCAAGTGCCTACAGCTAAAGTTGGTTATTTGTTCTGACCTCTGGAGGATTCCTCATATTTTACCTTCAAAGTTCTTGAGGTACTTATTCATACCTGTCTAGGTACGGATTCATATTTTTGTGAGGACAGCACCTAACTTCCACCAAAATGAAAGTGGGTGTTATAAATCAGGCATTCCTTCACACAAGTGCCTGAAAGTTATTTAACAGCTAATCCTCCAAGTCTTGTTCTATGCACCAAAATGTGTAATCCTCACAAAGTGCAATGTATCTGCTACAGTCTTCTAAGAGACAAAATGGTGTCCCTCTTTTATATAATTGCCTTTCCTGTGAAATACAAGCAAGAGATTCCTTTCCTCCATTGCCTACGGGTGACTAATCCTACATTTCCTTTTTTTTATAGGAGATGGCCTACAGAATGGCTTAAGTGTAGGAGTGTCACTTTCTATACTTCCCACTGAAGCTTTGAGAAGAGAAAACCACGAGCAAATAGAACTAAGCAAGATGGTGGACTGTTAACTTGTGACTTCTAATTCCTTGATTCAAGTCCTCCTTAGGTATTTCAAATTAAATCTAAACTGCCATAGAAAAACTTCACTCTATGTGTATTTACATTAACTCTGGTAATTGTTAGAATTGCAAGGGAAAATATAAGCAGAAAAGAACCCATAAAATAGTCACAATACAGTAAAAAATTATTTCTAGTTTACATAGATGATGCATATTATAGTGTGCACGAAGATGCAACAAAGAAAAAGCTTAAATTACTCTGCAAACACTTAAGTGAAGAAGGAGACTGATGCTTTCAATCTGCTTAGACAATCTTTCCTCAACTGATATATGAGGGCTCTACAGTAGTGAAACATGTTGGTCCAAAATTCATTCTTAGTTTGCATGGTCAACTCTCATGTACCTTTCAGATATCTTCTGGTATCTGCCCTAAAAGAACATATGTTATCAATGTTATTGATTATGCTAGATTAAGACAGAAGACTAAATCATGGCTCTAAAGAATGAATTTTCTCCTTTGTACCAAAAGCAGATTTATCAAAGAGCTGACCGAGGAAATCTTGAGATTGTCTTAACACAAATCACATCTTTATTTCTATTATCTAAAGGGAGGTACTTCCACTCTCATATTATTCAAGCCCACTCTACTGTTTTTTCCAGGCCTATTATCTTGTGGTTTATCATATGCAGAACAGCATTTCTAGACACATATTTTTACTGTTTGAATCTTGAAAGACAGTTCTGTGAGTCTACACCTCACTGGACCAAACAGATAAACTAGATTATTCATTTTGAAAGACTGGCACCTAGCAGTGAAAGATACTCTGGAACAGATACTTTTTATAGTAATGCAAAGAAGACTCAAGTGCAGTTCATTATCATTTGATTAGATTTTATGACCATGAAAGGCTTTTACAGATTTAATTCTTTTTTAAACAGTCATAAGCATATTATTATTATAGGACATCTGACCTGCATGAGTATCTCATTAATTTCTCAGCACTGTACAGAGTCCACATATCAACAAATATTTTCAACATATATATGTTAAAATAAGCATATTTTACCATGTTTACTATTAAGCTAGGAGGGGATCATATAAACTCTGGTAAAGTTCTGATCTTTCTGAGTCAATATCTGGTTATAAATGGATTTTATTTGGATGTGAGTTTTAGCCTACTGTTTCAAGAATGCTGACTGCCATGAGGTCCCAACGTTAAGCCTCTAGATAACTTTCTTTCCAGCTGAGAAAAAAAAAATTCAGAAAAAAGTACATTTCACTTGATATGTCAATAAATTGGAGTAAGTTTACTTTTTAGAATTTCCATGCCTGTTATTTGAAGATCATTGCACAAAGAACCCATTTAATAAGTTATCTGAAAGCTACACAAGATATTATTCAAGACTGACATAGAAGACACCTGTAACACATCGATGCAGTATCAATATTACTTACCCAGAAATTCTTAAGATATACATTAAATGAAGCAGCAGATTTCTTGGAAGAAGCCTACCTTGGCTTGCAACCATGCAGAGACATGGCCAGGCAACTCTGTCACAAAGCATCCATAGCAATTTTCTCCACTCAAAACTTATTTCTTCCAATCTTCACCTGATCTCCAACCTGAAAACCCAAGAAATGAGGCTGGCATTTTTGTTTCCCACACTACAGTCATAATTCCACTTAGAACAGGTTGTGCCATTCTTGCACAGGTGTGTATTTGAAAAAAAGAAAACTGGTTAATCCACAGAATAATCTCCTATGAGTCCTTTACACCTTTCCCTTGCCTGTGCCAATGCTCAGCTGTCTGTATTCAGCTGTGTGTTGGATTGCTCCAGTGCTCTGTTCCATGAATCATGACAAGGTGATGATTGTCATGCTACCTGGTTTGCTGGCTTCGGAACAAAGGACAGTACACCAGGAACCCTCCACACATATCATGTAACATAGTAAAAGTGAATATTTTTCTGATTTTTTCCCATTCCAAAAATCAAAACAATTAGATCATAATTACATAATCCTTCATAAAAAACCTACTGGTCTCATTTAGTCATTGAAATTTATTAATGAAATGACAAGCACAACCTGAGCAGCTTAGATCCTGATAAAGTTGTAGGTCCAGGATACTAAGCATTATTTTCAGGAAGGCATGAAGCTTTAATTTGCTGTGGCTCCCAACATCACCTCAGTTTCTAGTATGCTCCAATATCTTTGCTAATATGCACCTGAGAGGTCTTTTCTGCTTTAACATATTCCTTAGTCCTCTACCCCTCCCCCCATTATTTATCTTTTTTTATTCTGCATGTGTCATTGCTTATGTACACACTTAACATATTTTTATTCCTCTCATTTGAAAAAAAATATTTTGAGTTCACTTGCTTTTTTGTCAGTTGTCATTCATTTTACCTTGTTTTGCTTGCTTCAGTATGTTACTTCCCCTTATATTGTGAACTATGTCATCTGTGCCAATGTACATCCCTTGATAGTGAGTATGCAGTAGACTTTACTGAGAAATAGAAAAGAGAAGTGTTAGCCACTGCTCTCACCAAGATTATATTCTCTCTTAATAGAAGCTGTTGATAGATCCTGTGAGGCTACAACACTTAGGGTGTTGACTTGTGGAATGAAATCCTCTACACACAAGCACAGCAAAATATTTTGGTGAAAAGTAATTATCAGAAATAGTGACACGAGTAAATTAGTTAACTACATTTCAGCAGGAAGCTTGAGTTACCCCTGCCCGTTCTTGTTCCAGACCCATCTAAAATCAGCAGTTCAGCTTAATGATGTCACAACATTTGCCAGGCTGTGGGCACTGAAGAGAAGACGTGAAAATACTCCCACTGAATCAGATCCTCTCCTCTCACTAAGCGCAGTTAAACAGCCCATCTGTCTCACATTGGAACTGATATCTTTGAAACATCATTCTATTATTACCACTGTGGTTCTAAAAAACTATCCTTAATTTTAGACATCATACAAGCAAGTTTTAAAATTCTCTGGATATTGTTAACCCAGATCTGAAACACTGACACTAAACAATGCTAGCAAGCTCCCCTAAGTAGGATATGGCTCAAGTACTGTACATCACCATTCATTTACCGAGGGTAACCTTTTGTGAAATACAGATATCCTACATTAAAAAAAAATCACAACAAAGAATCCGACCCCTCCCTAATCTCTAATAATTTTGAAAGTGTGAATTGAAGAGGACTGAGAGACAGATGGGTCTGGATGATCAAGTTACCTGTTATAGCGGCACATCTGCCAGGGCAGTCAATCACTGTGATGTCTCTGACAGGTCGATGGAGACTGAGTACGAAAGGCTAAAGCTGCACTTGAATTTGCTCTGGTAAAAAAATCTGTCTGTAGCACACAGATCCTTGGAAAAAGACTTCAGTCACAATAAAAAAATCATAGTGCATTGAGCAAGCATAATTGTGAAATAGATCCATTCTTGATTTTGTTTGGGGCTTTTTTGCTTCAGGAATCAATCAAAAATGGAAAAAAGATGGAATAATATAAATATATTTTGGTAAAATCATTTCACAACAAAGGAGATGATAAATACGAATCACCAGAATAGAAAGAAAGGTTAAGACTGTCAAGTAACAAAACTAAATAAACTGTGGCACTGGAGTAGTTTATTTTTTCTCAATCTATGATTACATTAATTTGCATTAACCATGATGTCTTTCTTCTGTGTTTTCCAGTGTATTTATTTTCAGAGCTGCTGCTCTATATGCTAAGGTTAATTGTCCTGAAAAAAGCTTACACTAGGAAGTACTGAGTACCAAGAAGGTTTTTCACAGTTACAAACAACTTTTAGATTTTTGTTACATATTGCATATGTGTTAAAATGAGTATAGTGCTAATTGGATTGCTATTTTACCACATTTGCACCAATATAATTTCTACTTCTTGGACAACAGAGCTCAGAATAGTGTAAATATAAGGCCAAAGAAAGTGTTCAAGAATACAGCAAAATCTCTTATAAGCTCCAAAGGTTTTGACTCTTAAAGAGAAATTATTTGATTTCATTCAATGAAGGTCACACAAACTC